>NW_027141297.1:300714-601429 GCF_036365525.1 Heterodontus francisci | reverse complement strand
ACTGGTCTGTAGTTCATGGGTTTATCTCTCTTTTTAATCAGGGCTGTAAAATTAGCAACCCTTGCAGAGTTATCTTTTAATTCTGGAAAGTCTATTGTGGACAATCTCTTATGGCATGACTTTAACCAATTAAGGCAACAGGATACTTGATTAATAAGTCCAGAACTTTTATTGAGAGTAAAATAGTACTCAATAATTGAAAGTAAAATTATACTTAACAAACTTGGGGAATATAACTTTACAGCTCCAGCAGGTGGGCGGAATGGTCGAGCTTGGTCTCAGAGTGTCACGGTCCTCTTTGTCCAGCCTAGATCCCTCATCAGGTGGAGAACTTGGTTGATGATCTGAGCCTTTACCCTTGAGCTCTTCTAGTGTTCCTGCACATTGAAAGCTTTCAAGATCCCTACTTTTAACCCCTGGATTGCCATCACACCACCTTGTAAAATAATAATTGTTCCGAGCATTTGCTAGGTACATTTAATTAGTTCTTAATGATGTCTTCCACTAACAGCCAACTGTCCTCAGAATCTCAGACATGAGTACAATGGAGTGGTTTCACACTGTCTCCCAATCTGATCTGAAACAAGTTTCCTCTTCATTGAATCTAGACTTTTGAAGGTCACGATGGAACATACCATGGGTTTTATCAGGGGTCCGAGAAAGGTCCATTGTTTGAATACATTTAGCTGAAACTGCCCTTTCCCACAAAGACACAGAAACTCACAGTAATTAGATTGAACTAACTTTAAATGAAAACCCATTCTCTCTAAAATGATTATTAATTCATTAATTATAACTCAATCAAGGTTCATTACTTTTAGAATTAGAATTAGAATTAGAACATTACAGCGCAGTACAGGCCCTTCGGCCCTCGATGTTGCGCCGACCTGTGAAACCATCTGACCTACACTATTCCATTTCCATCCATATGTCTATCCAATGACCACTTAAATGCCCTTAAAGTTGGCGAGTCTACTACTGTTGCAGGCAGGGCGTTCCACGCCCCGACTACTCTCTGAGTAAAGAAACTACCTCTGACATCTGTCCTATATCTATTACCCCTCAACTTAAAGCTATGTCCCCTCGTATTTGCCATCACCATCCGAGGAAAAAGACTCTCACTATCCACCCTATCTAACCCTCTGATTATCTGATATGTCTCTATTAAGTCACCTCTCCTCCTCCTTCTCTCCAACAAAAACAACCTCAAGTCCCTCAGCCTTTCCTCGTAAGACCTTCCCTCCATACCAGGCAACATCCTAGTAAATCTCCTCTGCACCCTTTCCATAGCTTCCACATCCTTCCGAAAATGCGGTGACCAGAACTGCACGCAATACTCCAGGTGCGGTCTCACCAGAGTTTTGTACAGCTGCAGCATGACCTCGTGGCTCCGAAACTCGTTCCCCCTACTAATAAAAGCTAACACACCATATGCCTTCTTAACAGCCCTATTAACCTGGGTAGCAACCTTCAGGGATTTATGCACCTGGACACCAAGATCTCTCTGTTCATCTACACTACCAAGAATCTTCCCATTAGCCCAGTACTGTGCATTCCTGTTACTCCTTGCAAAGTGAATCACCTCGCACTTTTCCGCATTAAACTCCATTTTCCATCTCTCAGCCCAGCTCTGCAGCCTATCTATGTCCCTCTGTACCCTACAACATCCTTCGGCACTATCCACAACTCCACCGACCTTCGTGTCATCCGCAAATTTACTAACCCACCCTTCTACACCCTCTTCCAGGTCATTTATAAAAATGACAAACAGCAGTGGCCCCAAAACAGATCCTTGCGGTACACCACTAGTAACTAAACTCCAGGATGAACATTTGCCATCAACCACCACCCTCTGTCTTCTTTCAGCTAGCCAATTTATGATTCAAAGCTCTAAATCACCTTCAACCCCATACTTCTGTATTTTCTGCAATAGCCTACCATGGGGAACCTTATCAAACGCCTTACTGAAATCCATATTCACCACATCCACTGCTTTACCCTCATCCACCTGTTTGGTCACCTTCTCGAAAAACTCAATAAGGTTTGTGAGGCACGACCTACCCGTCACAAAACCGTGCTGACTATTGCAAATGAACTTATTCTTTTCAAGATGATTATAAATCCTGTCTCTTATAACCTTTTCCAATATTTTAACCACAACAGAAGTAAGGCTCACAGGTCTATAATTACCAGGGCTGTCTCTACTCCCCTTCTTGAACAAGGGGACAACATTTGCTATCCTCCAGTCTTCCGGCACTATTCCTGTCGACAATGATGACATAAAGATCAAGGGCAAAGGCTCTGCAATCTCCTCCCTAGCTTCCCAGAGAATCCTCGGATAAATCCCATCTGGCCCAGGGGACTTATCTATTTTCACACATTCCAAAATTGATAACACCTCCTCCTTGTGAACTTCAATCCCATCTAGCCTAGTAGCCTGAATCTCAGTATTCTCCTCGACAACATTTTCTTTCTCTACTGTAAATACTGACCCAAAATATTAATTTAACACTTCCCCTACCTCCTCTGATTCCACACACAACTTCCCACTACTATCCTTGATTGGCCCTAATCTAACTCTAGTCATTCTTTTATTCCTGATATACCTATCGAAAGCCTTAGGGTTTTCCCTGATCCTATCCGCCAATGACTTCTCGTGTCCTCTCCTTGCTCTTCTTAGCTCTCCCTTTAGATCCTTCCTGGCTAGCTTGTAACTCTCAAGCGCCCTAACTGAGCCTTCACGTCTCATCCTAACATAAGCCTTCTTCTTCCTCTTGACAAGCGCTTCAACTTCTTTAGTAAACCACGGCTCCCTTGCTCGACAACTTCCTCCCTGCCTGACAGGTACATACTTATCAAGGACACGCAGTAGCTGCACCTTGAATAAGCTCCACATTTCTATTGTTCCCATCCCCTGCAGTTTCCTTCCCCATCCTACGCATCCTAAATCTTGCCTAATCGCATCATAATTTCCTTTCCCCCAGCTATAATTTTTGCCCTGCGGTATATACCTGTCCCTGCCCATCGCTAAGGTAAACCTAACCGAATTGTGATCACTATCACCAAAGTGCTCACCTACATCTAAATCTAACACCTGGCCAGGTTCATTACCCAGTACCAAATCCAATCTGGCATCGCCGATGGTTTTACAATCATCTGTTTCATGATGGGTAGCTACTCATTAATTATAAAGGATATAAACGTTAGTACTGAACACAAAATGGTTCCTTTGGTCATGTGTTCATTATAAAATGGCTTTCTTAACGTTGTTAGTTATTACAATGGATACATTATAAAAATGGTCAAGTTAAACTGATATCGAACTACCCAAGCTTACCTGCATCCTCCAGTCCTCTGGCAACATTCCCATATTCAAGAAGGATTGAAACATTGTGGCTCGAGTCTCTGATATTTCCACCCTTACTTCCCTCAGCACCCAGGATGCAGCCCATCCAGACCGGGTGACTTTTCTACTGTGAGTGCTGCCAACCTTGTAATTGTCTCCTCTTTATCTATTTTTATCCCGTCCAATTTCTCCACAACCTCCTCCTTTACTGTGACATTTGCACAATCTGCTTGTTTTGTGACAGATGAAATGTACTTAATTAGTACCTCAGCCACACCCTCTGCCTCCACAGGATCTCCTAATTGACCCACCCTTGCATTGACTGTCCATATGTTGGTAAAAGACTTCAGTGTTCCCAGTTATGTGACCTGCTAATCTTTTCTCATACACTCTCTTGCTGATCTCTTTTCCTTTTTCAGCTCTCCTCTGCACTTTCTGTATTTTGCTTGTTTCTCTACTGCATATGAATCCTCACATGATTTCGATATTAATGGTTTATGAACTATTTTGTTGAAGGATTTAGTTTTGTAAATTTCTCCCGAGCTTCCCTCATGGTCAGGCAGAAAGTTTAACTGCTGTGTTTTCAAACAGCAACAGCTTTATTTGAAAAGCCATTGTGACAGGATTCCGGGTTTTAATCCAGTCACAAATCTGGTTCTGATGTCTTGTGGCTCCAGCTGTCACATGACCTGTCAGAGGATGACCTCATAATTGACCAAGTCATGGAGCTGTGGGTTGATGTTTAAATTGTTTCAAAATAATTTTCCAGAAGGACAATCAAAATGAATCAATATATATCAGGTAGATTTTGTGAATTTGTGCTCCCAGTGGAAATTCCTGCAGAGTCTGCTGGTTTTCATATCCCCAATTCCCCACAGGAAGCTCAGTGCTCGGAATCTGTATTCATTACATTAACATTATACAGAATCATTTCATGGGAGACGCAAGTGTGAATTGTAGACAGGTGGGTCAGCTTTAACTTTCAAAGTAACACAGAAGTAAAATACTGCAGATACTGGAAATCTGAAATAAAAACAGAAAATGCTGGAAATACTCAGCAGGTCTGGCAACTTCTGTGGAGAGAGAAACAGAGTTAACGTTTCAGATCTGTGACCTTTCATCAGAACTGGGCTGAAATTGTCTGAGGGACTGAGATTGTGGAATCAATTTCAGGGTCAAAGACATTGTACTCTGTAAGGATAGGAAGATGGTGATTATTAAGTAGAGTGCAAGAATATAGATGCTTTTACATTACTTGAATCAACATTGATTTAAACTTTGTGCTCACGAATCCTATCTTTTGATCAAAATGACATTGATAACAATGGAAAAAGCAACACATGCATTTCACGACCACAGGACTTTGTAAAGCCTTTTACAGCCAATGAAGGACTTTCCAAATGTTGTCACTCTGCAGTACAATACAATACCCTACAATAAGTATACTTCACATTCGAGTCACACAAGTGCCAGGCAATGACCATCTCAAACAAGAGAGAATCTAACCATCTCCCCTTGACATTCAACGGTGCTACGATTGCTGAATCCCCCCACTATCAACATCCTGGGGGTTACCATTGACCAGAAACTGAATTGCAATAAGCATATAAATATCATGGCGACAAGAGCAGGTCAGACACTAGGAATCCTGCGGCGAGTAACTCACCTCCTGACTCCCCAAAGCCTGTCCCCTATCTGCAAGGCACAAGTCAGGAGTGTGATGGAATATTCTCCACTTGCCTGGATAGTTGCAGCTCCAACAACACTCAAGAAGCTCGACGCCATCCAGGACAAAGCAGCCCACTTGATTGGCACCTCATTCACAAAATTCACTCTCTCCATAACTGACGCACAGTGGTAGCAGTGTGTACCATCCACAAGATGCACTGCAGCAAGGCAGCAAGCCTCCTTAGACAGCACCTTCCAAACCCGTGACTTCTACCACCTTGAAGGACAAGGGCAGCAGATGCATGGGAACACCACCACCTGCAGGTTCCCCTCTGAGCCACACACCACCCTGGAATTGGAACTATATCACCATTCCTTCACTGTGGCTGGGTCAAAATCCTGGAACTCCCTTCCTAACAGCACCACATCGACTGCAGTGGTTCAAGAAGGCAGCTCACCACTACCTTCTCGAGGGAATTAGGGATGGGCAATAAATGCAATAAAATCAATAAAAAGACAATATCCTGTAATCCCCAAAAGTAGAAAATACATATGAAAATGAAAATATAATAAAGCACAGTCAGCATGGATTTCACAAAGAAAGTCTTGATTAACCTTATCTTTGAAGAACCAACAGCAAGAGTAATACAGCAGATGTAGAAGAGTTTAAGTTAATAAAGCCTCATCCTTTTAAGTGCTTGAACCAACAAATTGTGGGTGAACAAACAAGCACACTAACTGACAGAGCTGGGTGTTGTGCTTTCTAGATTACCCGAAAGCAGGGTGTCAGTTAAATCTTCAGGTTGCTGCAACCAGAATAGCCATTGTCCACTATCAGCTTTACTGTTACAAATAAAGGGTGGAACATTCATTGTGAATCTACAGAAACAGTCTGGTCCTGCACACTGCAGACACATCCAGGTCATCACTAACCAGCTCTCCTATAATTGATGCAGTTATTTGATTTTTCCCCATTAGCTCCATGGAATTATTTTTGAAAGATTTTAAATTCCAAGAAGTTTTGTTAATATTCAGCCCTTGAGAAGAAATCATTCCCTGGCCACAGTTGAGAAAGCTATGAATATAAAACTGTAGACTACCAGGTAACACAGAGAAAGCTGATCAGCTAATCTATAATTACTTACTTTTCTTAATTTTGCTCTTGCTATTCGGTTTTTCATCCTTTTCAGTTCCTGACTGTGGATATTATTGTGATTAAATGTGAAAAGATGCACTGTGTCTCAGCCCCGGTATATTGGCTCTTTCTCTGTACAGTGCTGTACACACTCAGATACTCACACACACACACTCAAATTTCCAGCCCTGACGGTGCAGAAAGCGCTGCTCAAAGTTACACATTCTGACTGTTTGCAGTTGATTAGTGAGAGATTATTAACGTATCCTTCTGCAGCGCTGCCTCGGTTAATAACAGCAGATCTAAGCCACATTTCAGATACGGAAACAGACGCATCAATTATTCACTCTTTCCCAGAGTGTGTGAGGCCGGGACAAGCAGCAACATTCCAGCCCCACACTCTGCAATTACCCAGCACCAGCGGAAAGCAGTGAATACAGATTCAATCAGTAGGTTAATGTCCATTACAGGGATGCAAGATTCCACGGTCCAGGACAAACATCCCCATAGACCGAGAACAAGCTCAGGAAAACCCGGGGGAGTTAATATCCCAATCACTGAGCATTCCAGTAACATTGAACAAGTTCCTGAACTGAGTGAACCTTTCAAAGTACAGAAGTGATGACGAGGTCAAAAAGGTCTGAACAGTTGAGGTGACTGAATGGTTTCAGCTTCTCTGTTCAGGTTGCAGCTTTCACTGGAGGCATGTGTTTAAATCCCACTTCTGACAACTAGATTTTCAGTTACTTTGCAGAGCTTCCTTGAAGGTTTGGGGTCAAGTAAATACTGAGGAACTGTTTCTAACTGCTGAATGGTCAATAACCAAAGGTTACAGATTTAATGTGGCTGACAAAACCAGAAGGAACTTGAGGAAAAATTCCTTTCTGCAACGTGTGGTTAGGATTTCAGTTATGTGGATAGATTGGAGAAGCTGGGGTTGTTCTCCTTCGAGAGGAGATTTGATAGAGGTGTTCACAATCATGAGGGGCCGTGACAGACCCGATAGAGAGAAACTGTTGGTAGAAGGATTGAGACTCAGGTAAAAGCTGTGGCTCAGTTGGTCACACTCACCTCGGAATCACAAGCTTCTGGGTTCAGATTTCACAGCTGACACTCCAGTGCAGCACTGAGGGTGTTGAAGGTACTGCCTTTCAGGTGTAATGTTAAACCAAGACCTGGTCTGCATGTTTGGGTGAATGTAAAAGATCCCATGCTGCAATTTCAAACAAGTGAAGAGCAATTCTCCCTGGTGTTGTGATCAATATTTGCCCCTCAGATCAGTTGGTCATTATCACATTGCTGTTTGTGGGTATCAGCTGCTGCATTTCTGACATTACAACAGTGATTACACTTCAAAAGTATTTCATTGTCTATAAAGTGCTTTGATATATCCAGTGGTCTTGAAAGGTGCTATATAAATGCAAGTCTTTTCTTTCTTTATCACAACACATTGCTGTGTAAACAATGGTTCTTCATGTCATCTCTGGTTCTTCTGCCAATCACCTGATATCTGTGTCCTCTGCTTACTGAAACTTTTACCACTGGAAACAGTTTCTCCTTATTTAAACTATTGAAAACCTCCATGATTTTGAACAAATGTGTCAAATCTCTTCTGAACTTTCTCTGCTGCAAGGAGAACAACCCCAGCTTCTCCAATCTCTTCACATAACTGAAATCCCTCACCCTGCTACCATTGTGGTAAATCTCTTTTTTATTCTTTCATGAGATGTGGGCACTGCTGACACAATGTGATTCCTGTCAATGGAGCGGCCCGCTGACATCATCGGAGAGCGCCAAGCTGCTCATAGGCACAGCTACATCTTGCCAAGATTAAGTTGCACATGCGCAGGATGATGTCATGGCTCAGCGCCAACGTCATCGCATATCCGCGCCTGGTCCATCTTCGCACATGCACGCTGCAGCATCATCAGGTATCCAGCCTCTCACTCAGCTGGAGGAAGCAGCTGAATAGGAGACTTTGAGGCTGGAGCTCTCCCCCCTCGGCAACTCGCTCCAGGCCTCGATGCTTCCTCCCCTCAGCCGCTCGCTCGACACCGCACTGCTCCCCTGGCCGACTGTTCCCCGCTCGCGTCACCCAGCTCTCCTGCCACTCGCTCCCAGCCCCCCAAACTCCGCTCCAGCCATTAGCTCGAGGCCGTAGCACTTCCTTCCTCTCGGCCACTCACTACTCGCCTCTACGTCACACTTTACAGCCCGCCTTGCTTCTTCGGGCGGCGCGTGGAGACTGGACAAACGTGGGAGCAAGAGGCCGAGAGAAGGGAAGCAGCACAACCTAGAGCTTGCGGCTGGAGGGGAGGGGGTGGGGTGGGGAACGAGCGACCAGAGAATGGGGTGGCGCGATCAGAGGACAATCGGCCAGGGAAGTGGGGGAGAGCAGTGAGGTCTGGAGTGAGCGGCTGTGGAGGGTGGAAGCGGCCAGTGCGAAGGAGGGGGAGAAAGCGAGTTGTGCCACTTAGTGGTTGCGTTGTCAGCAAACGCAGCCTTTATTGTCCATCCTTAATTGCCCTTGAGAAGGTGGTGGTGAGCTGCCTTTTTGGAGCTGCTGCAGTCCATGTGTTGTACGTAAACCCACAGTGCTGTTAGGAAGTGAGTTCCAAGATTTTGATCCAGTGACAGTGAAGGAATGGTGATATCGTTCCCAGTCAGGACAGTGTGTAACTTGGAGGGGAGCTTGCAGATGGTGGTGTTCCCATTCATCCAATGTCCTTCTAGGTGGTCGAGATCGGGGGTTTGGAAGGTGCTGCAGAAGGAGGTTTGGTGAGTTGCTGCAGTGCATCTTGTCGATGGTACACACTGCTGCCACTATTCACTCGTGGTGGAGCGAGTGAATATTTAAAGTAGTGAATGGAGTGCTGATCAAGTGAGCTGCTTTGTCCTGGATGGTGTTGAGTTTCTTTGGTGTTGTTGGAGCTGCACTCATCCAGGCAAGTGGTGAGTATTGCATCACACTCCTGACTTGTGCCTTGTAGATGGTGGACAGGAGGTGAGTTACTTCCAGCAGCATTACCATCCTCTGACCTGCTCTTGCAGCTACGGTATTTACATGGCTGATCCAATTCAGTTTCTTGTTTACGTTTAGAGATACAGCACTGAAACAGGCCCTTCGGCCCACCGAGTCCGTGCCGACCATCAACCACCCATTTATACTAATCCTACACTAATCCCATATTCCTATCACATCCCCACCTGTTCCTATATATTTCACTACCACCTACCTATACTAGGGGCAATTTATAATGGCCAATTAACCTATCAACCTGCAAGTCTTTGGCATGTGGGAGGAAACCGGAGCTCCCGGAGGAAACCCACGCAGACACAGGGAGAACTTGCAAACTCCGCACAGGCAGTACCCAGAATCGAACCCGGGTTCCTGGAGCTGTGAGGCTGCGGTGCTAACCACTGCGCCACTGTGCCGCCCAATACTTCGCAATAGTAATCCCCAGGGTGTTGATAGTGAAGGATTCAGAAATGGTAATGTCATTGAATGTCAAGAGGAGATGGTTAGATTCTCTCTTGTTGGAGATGGTCATTGCCTGGCATTTTTGTGGCGTGCATGTTACTTGCCACTTATCAGCCCAAGCCCAATGTTGTCCAGGTCTCTCTACAGATGGACACGGACTGCTTCAGTATCTGAGGAGTTGCTAATGTGACTGAACATTTTGCAATCATCAGCAAACATCCCCACTTCTGACCTTATGATGGAGGGAAGGTCATTGATGAAGCAGCTGAAGTTGATTGGGGCCTAGGACGTGACCCTGAGCAACTCCTGAACGATGTTCTGGGACTGAGATGATTGGCCATCCACAACCATCACCATATTCCTTTGCGCTAGGTATGACTCCAACTCGTGGAGAGTTTCCCCCTGATTGCCATTGTCTTCAATTTTGCAAGGGCTCCTTGATGCCCTTGGCAGGAGCAGTCACTGTTACCTCATCTCACCTCCTGAATTCAGCTCTTTTGTCCAGATTTGAGCCAAGGCCATAATGAGGTCAGGAACCGTGTGGCCTTGGCAGAAACCAAAATGAGCATCGGTGAGTAGGTTATTGCTGTGTCAATGCTGCTTGATAGCACTGTCAACGACACCTTCCATCACTTTACTGATGATCAAGAGGAGGCTGACGGGGCAGGAGTTGACCGGGTTGGATTTGTCCTGCTTTTTGTGTACAGGACATACCTGGGCAATTTTCCACATTGCCGGGTAGATGCCAGTGTTGTAACTGTACTGGAACAGCTTGGCTAGCGGTGCGGCTAGTTCTGGAGCACAAATCTTCAGCGCTACAGCCGCAATGTTGTCAGTATCCAGTGCCTTCAGCCATTTCTTGATATCATGTGGAGTGAATTGGATGAGCTGAAGATTGTCACCTGTGATGCTGGGGACCTCAGGAGGAGGCCGGGATGGATCATCTACTTGGCACTTCTGGCTGAAGAAGTTTGCAAATGATTCAACCTTGTATTATGCACTGATATGGTGTTCTCCCCTATCATTAAGGATGGGGGCATTTGTGGAGCCTTGTCCTCCTTCCCTTCCAGGACCAAAGAGCAGTTGAACCTCTTCCAGCGCGCCGGAGTTTTGGAAAAAAAGGCAAACAGTGATGTCAGAGGAGAGCTGCGTGGTAGCAGCTCTGAAAAAAGGGGAAAGTTGTTTTTTTTTGTTGGAAAAAAAAACTCTGGTGTTAAGGTGAGTACTACGAAAGTTTTTTTTAAGGACTTTGTGTTGAAGTGGGTGGAACAAGGCCTCTAGTATAATTAGTATTTTTTAATTAAGGGAGTAACTCATTAACCTAAGGGTAAGTCATGGCAGGAGAGCTCAGCCCCGTGATATGCATCTCCTGCGCTATGTGGGAAATCAGGAACGCTTCCAGTGTCCCTGATGACCACGTGTGCGGGAAGTGTATCTATCTGCAGCTACTGGCTACCCGCATTAGGGAGCTGGAGCTGCGGGTGGATTCACTGTGGAGCATCCGCGATGCTGAGGAAGTCGTGGACAGCACGTTTAGTGAGGTGGTCGCACCACAGGTAATGGCTGCATAGGCAGAAAAGAGATGGGTGACCACCAGATGGAGTAGTAGGCGCAGGCAGGTAGTGCAGGGGTTCCCTGTGGCCATCCCCCTCTCAAACAGATATACCACTTTGGATACTGTTGGGGGATGACCTCCCAGGGGAAAGCAGCAACAGCCGAGTTTGTGGCATCACAGAGGGCTCTGCAGCACTGCAGGGGAGGAAAAGGTTTGGAAGAGCTTTAGTGATAGGGGATTCATTATAAGGGGTGCAGATAGGCATTTCTGCGGCCGCAAACGAGACTCCAGGATGGTATCTTATCTCCCTGGTGCTAGGGTCAAGGATGTCTCGGAGTGGCTGCAGGACATTCTGAAAAGGGACGGTGAGCAGCTCGAGGTCGTGGTCCATATTGATACTAACGACATAGGCAGGAAGAGAGTTGAGGTCCTGCAAAGTGAATATAAGGAGTTAGGCAGAAGGTTAAAAAGCAGGACCTCTAGGGTTGTAATCTCAGGATTACTTTCTGTGCCACGTGCTAGTGATGGTAGGAATAGGAGGATTAGGCAAATGAATGCGTGGCTGAAGAGCTGGTGTAGCCGGGAGGGCTTCAGGTACTTGGATCTTCTGGTGCAGAGGTGACCTGTACAAGAGGGACAGGTTGCATCTAAACTGGAGGGGGACCAATATCCTTGCAGGGAGGTTTGCTAGTACTACTCGGGAGGGTTTAAACTAGTCTGGCAGGGGGGTGGGACCCAAAGTAGTGGTCTCTCTGATGAGATATTTGAGGCAAATATAGAGGTCAAAGCAAACAAGTCCAGTAGGCAGGCTGGGCAGATGCAGGACGGGGAGCGTGGAAGGTCTGGTAGACTAAACTGCATTTACTTTAATGCAAGATGCCTTACAGTAAGGCAGATGAACTCATGGATCGGTACATGGGATTGTGATATTATAGCTATTACGGAAACGTGGTTGAGGGATGAGCAGGACTGGCAGCTCAATGTTCCGGGGTACCGATCCTTCCAGCGTGACAGAGATGGAGGTAAGAGAGGAGGTTGCACTATTGATTAGGGAGGACATCACGGCAGTACTTAGAAAGGATATCCCGGGGGAATGACAAGCAAGGCCATATGGGTAGAACTTAGAAATAAGAAAGGGCTGATCACTTTGATGGGATTATACTATAGGTCCCCCAATAGTCAGGGGGAATTGAAGGAGCATATTTGTAGGGAAATCACAGATAGGTGTAGGAATTATAGGGTTGTAATAGTAGGTGATTTTAACTTCCCTAATATTGACTGGACTGCCTTAGTACTAAGGGGTCAGATGGGGAAAAATTTGTTAAGTGTGTCCAGGATAGTTTTCTGAAGCAGTATGTGGATGGCCCTGCTAGAGAAGGGGCTACACTTGACCGCCTCTTAGGAAATGAGGATGGGCAGGTGGTTGATGTGTCAGTGGGGGAGCACTTTGGGACCAGTGACCATAACTCTATTAGCTTCAAGATCGTTACGGAACAGGATAGGACTGGTCCTCAGGTTGAAGTCCTAAATTGGGGGAAGGCTAATTTTGATAGCATCAGACAGGAACTCTCAAAAGTTGAATGGGAGAGGCTGTTTACAGGTAAAGGGACATCTGGCAAGTGGGAGGCTTTTAAAAGTGAGATCGGAAGAATTCAGGGCTGGCAATTTCCTGTTAGATGGAAGGGCAAGGCTGGCAAGTTTAGGGAACCTTGGTTGACTAGGGGTATTGAGGGCCTGGTCAGGATAAAGAAGGAGGCATATGTCAGGTATTGGCAGCTGGGATCGAGCGAGACCCTCGAGGAGTGTAGGGGATGTAGAACTACACTGAAGAAGGAAATTAGGAGGGCGAAAAGGGGCCATGAGATCTCCCTGGCAGATAAGATAAAGGAGAATCCTAAAAGATTCGATAAGTATATTAAGAGTAAAAGGGTAGCCAGGGAGACAGTAGGTCCCCTTAAGGATCAGTGTGGTAATCTATGTGTGGAGCCACGGGAAATGGGCGAGGTCTTAAATGAATATTCCTCGTCCATATTTACCGTGGAGAAGGTCATGGAAGCCAGTGAGTTCAAGGGAGGGAACAGCAATATCCTGAAGCATATCAACATTACAAAGGAAGTGGTGTTGGAGGTATTGAAGCGCATTAAGGTGGATAAATCCCCAGGGTCTGACCAGGTGTATCCTAGGATGCTATGGGAAGCAAGTTAGGAGATTGCTGGGGCCCTGGCCGAGATTTTTGTATCGTTAGCCACAGGTGAGGTACCGGAAGACTGGAGGATAGCTAATGCTATGCTTTTATTTAAGAAGGGCAGCAGGGATAAGCCAGGGAACTACAGGCAGGTGAGCCTTACATCAGTGGTGGGAAAGTTCTTGGAAGGGATTCTGAGAGACAGGATTTATATGCATTTGGAAAGGCAAGGTCAGATTAGGGATAGTCAGCATGGCTTTGTGCGTGGGAAATCATGACTCATGATTTTGATTGAGTTTTCCGAGGAGGTGACCAAGAGGATTGACAAGGGCAGGCCGATGAATGCTGTCTGCATGGACTTTAGCAAGGCCTTTGACAAGGTCCTGCATGGTAGGCTGGTCCAGAAGGTTCAAACACATGGAATCCAGGGTGAGCTAGCCAATTGGATACAAAATTGGCTTGGTGATAGGAGGCAGAGGGTGGTAGTGGAGGGTTGTTTTTCAGATTGGAGGCCAGTGACCAGTGGTGCGTCGCAGGGATCGGTGCTGGGCCCTCTGTTGTTTGTCGTATATATTAATGGCTTGGATGTGAATGTAAGGGGCATGATTAGTAAGTTTGCAGATGACACCAAAATTGGTGGTCTAGTGGACAGTGAAGAAGGTTGTCTAAGTTTACAACAGGATATAGATCAACTGGAAAAGTGGGCAAGGGATTGGCAAATGGAATTTAACGCGGACAAGTGTGAAGTCATGCATTTTGGGAAGTTAAAACAGGGCAGGACATTTTCACTGAATGGCAGGGCCTGGGGAGTGTTGTTGAGCAGAGAGACCTTGGGGTACAAGTACATAGTTCCCTGAAAGTGGCAACACAGGTAGACAGGGTGGTGAAGAAGGCGTCTGGCATGCTTGACTTCATCGGCTGAGGCATTGAGTACAAGAGTTGGGACGTCATGTTACAGTTGGACATAACGTTGGTTAGGCCGCATTTGGAGTACTGTGTGCAGTTCTGGTGGCTGCACTACAGGAAAGATGTGATTAAGCTAGAGAGGGTGCAGAAAAGATTCACAAGGATGCTGCCTGGTTTGGAGGGCCTGAGTTATAAAGAGAGATTGGATAGGGTGGGTCTGTTTTTCCTGGAGTGAAGGAGGCTGAGAGGGGACATGATAGAGGTATATAAAATTATGAGAGGCATAGATAGTGTAGATAGCCAGACTCTGTTTCCCATGGCAGGGGTGACTAAAACTAGAGGGCATAGATTTAAGCTAAGAGGGAGGAGGTTTAAAGGGGATCAAAGGGGTAAATTTTTCACAGAAAGAATCGTGGGTATCTGGAATGAGCTGCCTGGTGGAGGCATGAACAGCAGTGACATTTATGAGGCATCTGGACAGGTACTTGAATGAGCAAGGCATAGAGGGATATGGAATTAATGCAGGCAGGTAGGATTAGTACAGATGGGCATTATGGTCGGCATGGACGCGGTGTGCCGAAGGGCCTGGTTCTATGCTGAACGACTCTATGAATCTCTGTGACTCCTGTTAATTGTTTAATTATCCACCACTATTCAGGACTGGATGTGGCAGGACTGCAGAGCTTTGATCTGATCTGTTGGTTGTGAGATCGCTTAGCTCTGTCTATTGCATGCTGCTTCCACTGTTTGACATGCAAGTAATCCTGTGTTGTAGCTTCACCAGGTTGACACCTCATTTTTAGGTCTGCTTGGTGCTGCTCCTGACATGCCCTCCTGCACACTTCATTGAACCACTATTGCTCCCTTGGCTTGATGGTAATGGTAGAGTGAGGGATATGCCAGGCCAGGAGGTAACATATTGTGTTTAAATGCAATTCTGCTGCTGCTGATGACCCGCAGTGTCTCATGGATGCCCAGTTTTGAGCTGCCAGATCTGTTCATTTCTTCCCTCAGAAATAATTGGGAAAAAATTCCTAAGGAATGCATGAATTAAATAAAAAGGAGAGAGAAATAAATATTGACAAAATAGATGGCAGCATTTGGAAGGTGAAATGAAAGTTTTATTATTGATGAGTGAGAGGAATATATCACACTTTGGGGCTTCTGCAAGTAGATATACTGATAATCTGGGGAATTGATAGGAAACTGCTTCATGTTTGGTGGGAACAAATTCTCACCCTTGGGGTGGAGCCAACAGCTGCATCCGTCCAATAACAGACAGAGTAGTAGTACTGTATCAGGCCTTGTTAGCTTAGTTGGTAGAGCATGAGACCTTTAATCTCAGGGTCTTGGATTTGAGACCCTTGTTGTGTGGTTGTTCTTCCCTTTTTCAGACTTCATCGGCAGAGAGTTCAAGGGGTGTTTGAAATTAAATTCAACAACATCACTAGATTTCAACCCTGCCGCCCCACCCCCCTCCCAGTGTAGTTGACAGGTCCCCCAACCTCTGCCCTCCCCATTCCGTTCCCTCCCAGAACTGCGACTCACTTTCCACCCCACATGCCTCCACATCCAAAGGATCATCCTCCACCATTTCCGCCACCTCCAGCGTGATGCCACTACCTACCTCATCTACCCCTCCCCTGTCAACATTCCGAAGGGATCGTTCCCTCCACAACACCCTGGTCCACTCCACCATTATCCCTGACACCTCGTCCCCTTCCCAAGGCACCTTCTCATGCAATCGCAGGAGATATAATACCTGCCCTTTTCCCTCCTCTCTGCTCATTATCTAAAGCCCAAACACTCCTTTCAGGTGAAGCAGCGATTTACTTGTACTTCTTTCAATTATGTATACTGTATTCACTGCTCACAATGTGGTCTCCTCTAAACTGGGGAGACCAAACGCAGATTAGGTGGAACACCTCGGCTCAGTCCGAAAGCATGACCCCGAGCTTCTGGTTCCTTGCCATTTCAACACTCCCCCCTGCTCTCATGTCAACATTTCTGTCTTGGGCCTGTTCCAGTGTTCCAGTGAACATCTCCATGGAAAGATCAATCTTACACGCTCGCTCAAATGTTGGATTTTGTATGTTTAGTATCTTTTCTCATCCAAAGATTACACTATCAATCATTCACCACTCTGTCTTCTCCTGAACTTCGAGTTCAAATTTGTTTGTGAAGTTGAGTGACACGTTAAGACAGCACAGTCTTTGTCTTTGTGAAGGAAGTGATTTCGGAATGGCTGTTTGAAACTGTCCCTCCTTGCACAGAAATTCAGTGCAAATACTCAAATCACCCACAATTTCTTCCAACCTCACAGCTTCCAACCTCAGAGTCCCGCTTCTACCTCCTTCCCAAAATCCACAAACGGGAATGTCCCGGCAGACCCATTGTGTCAGCCTGCTCCTGCCCCACTGAACTTATTTCTTCCTATCTTGACTCTATCTTTTCTCCGCTGGTCCAGTCTCTTCCCACCTACATCCGTGACTCTTCTGACGCCTTACGTCATTTTGACAATTTCCAGTTTCCTGGTCCCAACCGCCTCCTCTTCACGATGGACGTCCAATCGCTCTGCACCTCCATCCACCACCAGGATGGTTTGAGGGCTCTCCGCTTCTTCCTGGAACAGAGGCCCAACCAGTCCCCATCCACCACCACCCTCCTCCGCCTGGCTGAACTTTTTCTCACATTGAACAACTTCTCCTTCAACTCCACGCACTTCCTTCAAGTCAAAGGTGTCGCTATGGGTACCCGCATGGGTCCTAGTTATGCCTGTCTTTTTGGGGGATATGTCGAGCATTCTTTGTTCCAGTCCTACTCAGGCCCCCTCCCCCAACTCTTTTTCCGGTACATTGATGACTGTATCGGTGCCGTTTCCTGCTCCCGCCCCGAACTGGAAAACTTTATCAACTTTGCTTCCAATTTCCACTCTTCTCTCACCCTTACATGGTCCATCTCTGACCCTTCCCTTCCTCGACTTGTCTGTCTCCATCTCTGGGGATAGGTTGTCTACTAATATCCATTATAAGCCCACCGACTCGCACAGCTACCTCGACCACACTTCTTCACACCCTACCTCCTGTAAGGACTCCATTCCATTCTCCCAGTTTCTCCGTCTTCGACGCATCTGCTCTGATGATGCTACCTTCCATGACGGTGCTTCTGGTATGACCTCCTTTTTCCTCAACCGAGGAATCCCCCCCACTGTTGTTGACAGGGCCCTCAACCGTGTCCGGCCCATTTCCCGTACTTCTGCCCTCAACCCTTCCCCTCCCTCCCAGAACGGTGACAGGGTTCCCCTTGTCCTCACTTTCCACCCCATCAGCCTCCATATCCAAAGGATCATCCTCTGCCATTTCCGCCACCTCCAGCGTGATGCCACTACCAAACGCATCTTCCCCTCCCTTCCCCTGTCAGCATTCCGAAGTGATCATTCCCTCTGCGACACCCTGGTCCACTCCTCCATTACCCCCACCACCTCGTCCCCATCCCATGGCACCTTCCCCTGCAATCGCAGGAAGTGTAATACCTGCACATTTACCTCCTCTCTCCTCACTATCCCAGGCCCCAAATACTCCTTTCAGGTGAAGCAGCGATTTACTTGTACTTCTTTCGATGTAGTATACTGTATTCGCTGCTCACAATGTGGTCTCCTCTATATTGGGGAGACCAAGCGCAGACTGGGTGACCGTTTTGCGGAACACCTCCGTTCGGTCCGCAAGCAGGACCCTGAGCTTCCGGTTTCTTGCCATTTCAACACTCCCCCCTGCTCTCATGCTCACATCTCTGTCCTGGGATTGCTGCAGTGTTCCAGTGAACGTCAACGCAAGCTCGAGGAACAGTATCTCATTTACCGATTAGGCACACGACAGCCTGCCGGACTGAACATTGAGTTCAATAATTTCAGAGCATGACAGCCCCCGATTTTACTTTCATTTTTAGTTGTTTTTTCTTTTTTCTTCTTTTTTGCTTTTTTACATTTTTTACAACCTGTTATATTGCATTTATTTCATTTCATCTTAGTTTATTCAGTTTGCTTACCCACTGTTTTTTTTCAGGTTTGCACTTGCTGCTGTTCAATATTCAGTCCGTTAACACGTATTCTGTACTAATGCTTTGTCTTTCAACACACCATTAACATATTGTTTGCCTTTGCTCCATGACCTTTTGGTCAGCTATGTGGCCTTGTCCAACCTGCACCTTCTCCTTTGTTATCTCTTGCCCCACCCACACCTCACTTGCTTACAACCTGTGACATTTTTAATATTTGTCAGTTCCGAAGAAGGGTCAGTGACCCGAAACGTTAACTCTGCTTCTCTTTCCACAGATGCTGCCAGACCTGCTGAGTGATTCCAGTATTTCTTGTTTTTCTTCCAAAAAATATTTGTTTGCTGCAAAAAGTACATGGCAGGTAAAATGAAATGGAAGGGTTGTGAGGCAATTCACTCCTGTACTGAAGGAAACTGATCTCCTTTGCAATCTTTGTATTTTTGACTTGGTGCTGTTTTTGAACTGTTTTGTAATGTATCTTTTTATAGTTTTTTTGACGAATAAAGTATATTTTGGAAATAAAAAAAAAGTTCAGAGAAGGTTCACTGGATTTATTCCTGTGATGAAGGGGTTGTCTTTTGAGGAGGATTGAGCAGGTTGGATCTATACTGATTGGAGTTTAGAAACATGAGAGGTGATCGTATTGAGACATCTAAGATTCTGAAGGGTCTTGACAGGGTAGATGCTGAGAGGATGTTCCCCCTCGTGGTGGAATCTAGAACTTGGGGACACAGTTTCAGAATTACGGATTTTCCATTTAAGAAGGAAATGAGGAGGTATTTCTTCACTCAGACAGTCATTCATCTTTGATTTTTATCTACAAGGAAGTCAAGGGTTCTGGGGGGCAGGCAAGAAAGTGGGGTTGATGCCATGATCAGATCAGCCATGATCCTATTGAATGGCAGAGAAGGCTCGAGGGGCCAAATGGTCTACTCCTGCTACTATTTCTGTTCTTATGATCTCATTGCAGCTTGTTCCAAATAGAGACAAAAGAGTGGAATTCCAGAGGAGAGGTGAGAGTAATTACCCTTGAGTGAGTGTGGCATCAAGGATCCCCAAGAAAAATTGAAATCAATGGGAATCAGGGGAAAACTGTCCACTTGTTGGAGTCCTACCTAGCACAAAGCAAGATGATTATGGTTGGTGGAGGCCGATCATCTCAGCCCAGGACATTGCCTCAGGAGTTTCTCAGGGTAGTGTCCTAGGCTCAACCATCCTCAGCTGTTTTATTAATGAGTTTCCCCTCAACTTAAGTCAGAAGTGGGAATGTTAGGTGATGATTCACAACTCCTCAGATACTGAAGCAGTCCATGTCTGCAAGCAGCGAGACCTGAACAACATTCAGGCTTGAGCTGATAAGTGACAAGCGACTTGATTGCCACAAAAGTGCCATGCAGTGAACATCTCCAATGAGAGAGAATCAAACCATCTACCTTTTAATACTCAGCAGCATTATCATCACTGAATCCCTCACCAGCAACATCTTGGGGGATACCATTGATAATAAACTAAACTGGACCAGTCACATCTATGCTGCGGCTTTTAGCGTAGGTCAGAAATTGGGAATTCTGCAGCAAGTATCTCACCTCCTGACATGCCAAAGCCTGTCCATTGTCTACAAGGCACAGGTCAGGAGTGTGATGGAATACTCTCCACTTTTCTGGATAGCTGCTGCTCCAACAACACATAAAAAGCTCAATACCACCCAGGACAAAGCAGTCCTCTTCATCGGTACCTCACCCACCACTTTAAACATTCACTCCCTCCACCACCAGAACACAGTGGCAGCAGTGTGTACCACCTACAAGATGCACTGCAGTAACTCGCTAAGTAACGTTCGACAGCACCATCCAAACCCGTGATCACTACCACCTCGAAGGACAAGGGCAGCAGATGCATGGGAACACCACCACCTGCAGGTTCACCTCCAAGTCACTCACCATCATGACTTGGAACTATATCACCATTTCTTCACTGTTGTTGGGTCAAAATCCTGGACCTCTCTCCGCAATAGCACTGTGGGTGTTCCTACACCACATTGACTGCAGCAGTTCAAGAAGGCAGCTCCCCACCACATTCTCAAGGGCAATTAGGGATGGGCAATAAATGCCAGCCTTGCCAGCGATACTCACACACAAGAATGAATAAAAAACAAATTATTCTCCACAGATTCCCCACAATCCGGGCTTGGACATTTACTTCAGGAGCACAGAGCTTTATATAACTACAACATGAGTTCCAATCTTCAGATTCCATTAGCCTTTCACATTATTTTCTCCCAGTCCACTAGCTTTTAGTGATTCAGCACTCGGGTCTCTGCTTCTCCAGTTTCTAACATCTCACCACTTATAAAAAACACACTGATCTATCTTTCGTAGGTCCTAGATGACCCCTCATTTTAAACTCCATCTGCCAAAGCATTGCTCACTCACTTAATCTATCAAGAAGATTTGAAAATAAATTTCTTGCCAAAGGATAATGTTCTGCTTCTGCTCCCTCGCCATTTGCTTTTCCCGTTAGTCTTTCATTTGGTGTAAATCCAGAGAAAGTAAAGATGGAAGGAAGGAGGGAGGGAAAAATCTTCCTCCTTTTCGTGATCCCTATTTGATCTTCATTCCAGTGCAGTTTGGGTGAAGAATTCCGATTGTCTGTCTCAATTTAAATAAAGTATAAACAATTCTGGAATCACCAGCGAGATATTGACAAGAACATGTTTCCAGGCCAACTTTCCACAAAAGCTCCCCCACAACAATGTACTAGACACTTCATAAACTAATGACAAAATTGGGATCCGAACCCACACATGCAAAGCAAAATGCATTGGCACGCCACCGTCTTAACCTCTCGACCACCTGGTCAGCTGTTGAGACAGTGCAGATCCTGGCTGTGCAGCCAGATGTGCAATGATGGAAATGCAGCTTCTGTAAGTAAATGCAATTTCCATCACATCAGGTCATGGCCTGTTGGGAATGGAGCGGTGTGAAACATTTCCAGACCAAGTCCAACACGTTTCGACTCAATGTGAAAATCCACCATGGAAAGACTGGAACATACAATCGTTTCATCACATCATGATTAACATCACTCAGACACCTGAACCATGAGGTCACTGACGAAGTCATGATGACAGAATTTCTCATGAAATGACAACTGAACTAACTGACTGGAAGAATTGCTTTAATTCCACATGATCAGAGAGGCACAGCCTCAGACCGACTTGGCAGATGAGTATTGATTGAATAATTTCTGTGTGAGGAATGTTCCAGCATCATAAACCAGGGGAACATGCTGACTGAGCTGTGTCTTCATCTCTTCTGGGCAGTCGGACAGTTCACCCTTCATTCTGCTCTGATTCACTTTCCCAAAGCGGATCTACAGATTCTCAAATCTGTGGACTGGGTTTTCTTATTTTGTTCCTTTTGATTTTTCTTGCTCCTGACTGAATAATATATTCTAAACCTCGGATCAACCCTCCCCTTTGCGTCGTGTTATAGTCTTGGTTAAAAAAGACACAAAACGGCACGAACAGTCTGAAACATACAACACGGTCACACTTTCCTTCAGTGAGATTAATGTTGAGCTGTTTTCCAGGTTCAATGCAACTGCAAACACATTGCTCTCAAAGAAATTGTAGGGGATTGAGTTGCCGTTGAAATATTAGCATTGAACATTTGTACAAGGAGGAACATCCATTTCAAACTGACATCCTTCACAAAGGCAACCACTGAGCTGTTTTCTTGTGTGAATAAAATTCAAAAGAAAAGTTAAAGTTCACAAGAAAACAGATGTAAACGATTGATAGCTAAACTTTTGAAGCAAGGATATGAATCCAAGATTTTCTGATTATTGGACAAACACTCGAGCCAACGAAGCTACTGAGCCAGATCACAAATGCTGTGACAACTAAGGGCAGAGGAGGGCACTCTTTATTCTCATCCCACTTCTCCACAGCTCACAACATCTATTTCAACTTTTCCCACTTACTGAAACAGTCAATCATCTCCTCTATTTTTCCCAGAATAGAAGACACTGACCAGATTTCTTTAATGAACAACAAAATGATTCATTTATTGTAGAACAAGTTTTAATTAGTCATGAAGGAAAGCATAAACACACAGGTGGAAATTTTAAAAGTTCCCTTTTCACCTTTGCTTTTAAAGTCTTTTAAAAAAATCTTCGAGCCACATGCGCACACACACATACACCGGTTAACAGAAAAGATAAAAGGGATGTTTTTTAAAAATTTTTTAAATTTTGTTGCAAACACAAAAAAAAACTCTTGGGCTGGTTACTTGCTCATTTTTGAAGAAAACATCAGATGAGATACGTTGCTCCAAAATTGGAATACAGTCTAACTTCTGAGTATACGTAGACAGGTCACTAGGGTATTTTAGAACAGTTCTTTTCAGAAGGCACTGAGAATTAATTTTAGCAGGCCTTCTTCAAAGACATGCGATAAGATGAATTAACACACTGGACTTCTCAGGATCTTTTAAAGATTTTCTGGAAAACAAGCTGTGTTGTGGTCTTCTCTCCTTCCTTGACACTTCTTCAGGCTAACTTTATCAGCTGCTCACTCCAGCAGGTAAAACACACTGACTCTCCAACCAAAAGCTTGTGAGTTTTCTGCTGTCTTAGGTGTACGTTGCTGCTGCGAGCTTGTCCAATCAAGGGGCGCAAATGACTTCACTAACCACATCTCCCTGTTACCATGGTTTCTGTTCTATTTTTAACTTGAATTATGTGAAAAACAGTAAACATAGTTGCCAAATTGGCTCTTTTGGTGCTCTCTTGAAAAAGAACTGGTCCTGCATTTATTCAGTTTGATTATGACTTCTTCAAAAAATATTTTAACAGAAGAAACAGAATCACTTGCATAACATCATGTACTTTCCCTGAGCTACAGGTTATTGAAAGACTCTCTGGCTGTGTTTATTTTAGGTGATTTTGTACTCAGGTTCTTTTGGAATCCATGTGTTTGCAGATCTTTGTGAGTGAGAGATGTGGAGATATGCTTAAAAAATTTCCCTATAAATTATTCATATCTCAGTCTTTCCCCGAACTTTGTGCAAACACATTAATGAGGGACTCACACACATCAAGCCGTCAAACCTGTCTGCTAAACATTGAAAGGTGACAGTGTTTATAGTAACGGGGTTCCATTTATTCAGACACATCTTGATGATTCACACATGTAATGTATTTGTATATTATATTCATGACATTATGATGTAAATAAACACTTCCTTGCACTTGCCACGCTTGGTGAACATTTTCTCTGCTGATGCCCCCTGAATATATTAGAGAACATGGTGACGAGGTTGAGATAAAAGTCTGTAAATATAGGCAGCAAACAGCAGCAGGGACTGCAGTGAACAAGATTTCCGTGACATATTTGTGCTTATATTGGTGGGTGAAATAAGATACTAAACACACAAAATCCTCCATTTGAGCTCGCGGAAGATTGCTCTGTCTATGGAGATAGCATCAAAGAATGCTCAGGAATTTTGTCCGATGCCAGTGATAGTAACACACTTCAAGGGAACTTAAAAAAAACTGGTAAAATCGGCTTTCACATAACAGATGAAATTTTGCACAGAGAAGTGTGAAGTGATACAATTTGGAAGGAAGTATGAGGAGAGGCCATATAAATGAAACATGACAATTCTAAAGTGGGTGCAGGAGCAGAGAGACAATGTACACCAATGTCAGAAGGATTGAATAGGTAACTAAGAGCAAACAGGACACTTGGATTTATTAATATAGGCATAGAGTAAAAGCATATACGTTATGCTAAACCTTTACAAAATGCTGGGAATGAATGGCCTCTTCCTGTACCTCCACAGAAAGCTTCCATTCCAGGTTTACACACACTCATCAGGATCACTCTCCACAGATCCTGCCACTCCAGTCTCGGACACCAACTTCAGGATCACTCTCCACAGATCCCGCCATTCCAGGTTCGGACACCCACTTCAGGATCACTCTCCATACATCCCAGCACTACAGGCTCGGAGACCCTCTTCGGAGATCCTAAATCTCCAGACACGGACATCCTTTGAGGACCACTCTCCACAGATCCTGCCACTCCAGGCTCGGACACCCACTTCAGGATCACTCTCCACAGATCCCGCCATTCCAGGTTCGGACACCCACTTCAGGATCACTCTCCATACATCCCAGCACTATGGGCTCGGAGACCCTCTTCAGAGATCCTAAATCTCCAGACACGGACATCCTTTGAGGACCACTCTCCACAGATTCTTCCCTCCAGGCTCAGACACCCTCTTCAGAGTCACCCTCCATCCATCCCGCCGCTCCACGCACGGTTATCTCCCTCAGGATCAGATCAAAGAATGTTGCTTGTCACTTATCAGCTCAAGCCTGAATGTTGTTCAGGTCTTGCTGCTTGCAGGCACAGACTGCTTCAGTATCTGAGGAGTTGTGAATCATCAGCGAACATGCCCACTTCTGACTTATGTTGAAGAGAAAGCCATCAATGAAACAGCTGAGGATGGTTGGGCCTAGGGCACTGCCCTGAGAAACTAGGGATCCAGTCATGAAAGGTGGAGGACAATTAAATAACGAACCAGATGAGGAGGCTCCAAAAACTTCCCTATCCTCAATGTTGGTGGAGCCGAGCACGTCAGTGCAAAAGATGAAGCTGAAGCATTTGAAACCATCTTCAGTCAGAAATTGCTCAGTGGATGATTCATCTCGGCCTCTTGAGGTCCCCAGCATCACAGCTTCCAGTTTTCAGCCAATTCGCTTCACTCCACATGATAGCAAGAAACAGCTGAAGGCACTCAGTACATCAAAGACTATGGGCCCTAAAAACATCCCGGCTCTAGTACTGAAGACTTGTGCTCCAGAACTAGCTGCGCCCTCAGCCAAGCTGTTCCAGTAGAGCGACAACACAGGCATCTACTCAACAATGTGGAAAATTGCCCAGGTGTGCCCTATCCGTAAAAAAGCAGGACAAATCCAATCTGACCAATTGCCGCCCCATCAGCCTACTATCAATCATCAACAAAGTGATGGAAGATGTCACCAACAGTACTATCAAGCACCACACACTTAACAATAATCTGCTCATCGATGCTCAGTTTAGGTTCTGCCAGGGTCTCTCAGCTCCAGGAAATAATTTGGCAGATAGAGTAGAATGTGGGAAAATGTGAGGTTATCCACTTTGGTAGGAAGAATAGAAAAGGAAAATATTATTTAAATTGTGAGAGATTACAGAATGCTGCGGTGTAGAAGGATCTGGGTGTCTTCGTACATGAATCACAAAAAGTTACCATGCAGGTACAGCAAATAATTCGGAAGGCAAATGGAATGTTACCCTTTATTGCAAGGGGAATGGAGTATAAAAGAAGAGAAGTGTTGCTACAAATGTACAGGGTGCTGGTGAAACCACACCTAGAGTACTGTGTACAGTTTTGGTTTCCTTATTTAAGGAGGGATATACTTGCATTGGAGGCAGTTCAGAGAAGGTTCACTAGATTTATTCCAGTGATGAAAGGGTTGTCGTATGAGGAAAGTTGAGCAGGTTGGACCGATACTCATTGGAGTTGAGAAAAATGAAAGGTGAACGTATTGAGACATATAAGATTCTGAGGGGACTTGACAGGGTAGATGCTGAGAGGAAGTTTCCCCTCGTGGTGGAATCTAGAACTAGGGGACACAGTTTCAGATTTAGGGGTTTTTCATTTAAGAAGGAATTTCTTCTCTCAGAGCGTCATTAATCTTTGGAATTCTCTACCACAGAGAGCAGTGGAGGCTGGGTCATTGAATGTCTTCAAGATTTTTATCTACAAGAGAGCCAAGGTTTATGTGGGCAGGCAGGAAAGTGGGGTTGAGGTCATGATCAGGTCAGCCATGATCCTATTGAATGGCGGAGCAAGCTCGAGGGGCCAAATGGTCTACTCCTGCTACTAGTTGTTCTGATCTTGTGGTGTTATGATCTCATTGCAGCTTGGTCCAAACAGAGATGAAAGAGTGGAATTCCAGAGGAGAGGGGAGAGTGATTGCCCTTGAGTGAGTGTGGCATCAAGGATCCCTAGCAAAATTGAAGTCAATGGGAATCAGGGGGAAAACTCTCCACTTGCTGGAGTTGTACCTCACACATAACAAGATGGTTGTGGTTCGTGGAGGCCAATCATCTCAGCCCAGGACATTGCTTCAGTAGTTTCTCAGGGTAGTGTCGTAGACCCAAACATCCTCAGCTGTTTCATTGACGACTTTCCCTTCAAAATAAGTCAGAAGTGGGAATGTTAGGTGATGATTCACAACTCCTCAGTTGAAGCAGTCTGTGCCTACAAGCAGCAAGACCTGAACAATATTCAGGCTTGAGCTGATAAGTGACAAGCAACCTTCTGGCCACACAAGTGCCAAGCAGTGAACATCTCCAATGAGAGAGAGAAAAAAATCTACCTTTTGATATTAAGAGCATTATCATCGCCGAATCCCCCACCATCAATATGTTGGGGGTTATCATTGACCAGAAACTAAACGGGACCAGTCAGATCTATGCTGCAGCTATAAGCGCAGGTCAGAGATTAGGAATTCTGCAGCAAGTGGGAAAGATTAGGAATTCTGGGGGCGGCACAGTGGCGCAGTGGTTAGCACCGCAGCCTCACAGCTCCAGCAACCCGGGTTCAATTCTGGGTACTGTCTGTGTGGAGTTTGCAAGTTCTCCCTGTGTCTGTGTGGGTTTTCTCCGGGTGCTCCGGTTTCCTCCCACAAGCCAAAAGACTTGCAGGTTGGTAGGTAAATTGGCCATTATAAATTGTCCTATAGTATCGGTAGGTGGTCGGGAAATATAGGGACAGGTGGGTATGTTCGGAATATGGGATTAGTGTCGGATTAATATAAATGGGTGGTTGATGGTCGGCACAGACTCGGTGGGCCGAAGGGCCTGTTTCAGTGCTGTATCTCTAAACTAAACTAAGTATCTCACCTCCTGATACACCAAAACCTGTCCACCATCTACAAGGCACAAGTCAGGAGTGTGATGGAATACATCCCACTCAACAACACTCAAGAAGCTCAATACCATCCAGGACAAAGCAGCCCTCTTAATCGCCACCTAACCCACCACCTTAAACATTCACTCTCTCCACCACCAGTACACAGAGTCTGCAGTGTGTACCATCTCTATATGCACTGCAGTAACTCGCCATGTATCCTTCAACAGCACCTTTCAAACCCGTGACCTCTACCACCTCGAAGGACAAGGGCAGCAGATGCATGGGAACTCGCCATCTGCAGGTTCCCCTCCAAGTCACTCACCATCCTGACTTGGAACTATATCGCCATTTCTTCACTGTTGTTGGGTCACAATCCTGGAACTCCCTCCCCAACTGCGGTGTGGGTGTTCCTGCACCACATGGACTGCAGCAGTTCAAGAAGGCAGCTCACCACTACATTCTCAAGGGCATTTAGGGATGGGTAATAAATGCTCACCTTATCAGCGATACTCACATCCAAGAATGAATAAAAAACAAATCACTCTCCACAGATTCCCCACAATCTGGGCTTGGACATTCGCTTCAGGAGCACAGAACTTTATATAACTGCAACATGAGTTCCAAACTTCATATTCTGTTCACTTTTCACATTATTTTCTCCCAGTCCACTAGCTTTTAGTAATTCTGTATTCGGGTCTCGGCTCCTCCACAGTTTCCAACATCTCACCTCTTACAAAAAAACACTCTGATCTATCTTTCTTCAGTATTACATGACCCCACATTTTAAACTCCATCTGTCAAAGCATTGCTCACTCACTTAATCTATCAAGAAGATTTGAAAATAAATTTCTTGCCAAAGGATAATATTCTGCTTCTGCTCCCTCGCCGTTTGCTTTTCCCATTAGTCTTTCACTTGGTGTAAATCCAGAGAATATAAAGATGGAAGGAAGGGAGGGAGGGAAAATCTTGCTCCGTTTTGTGATCCCAATTTGATCTTCATTCCAGTCCAATTTGGGTGAAGAATCCCAATTGTCTGTCTCAATTTTAATAATATATAAACAATTCTGGAAGCACCGTCTGGAAATTGACAAGAACAGGTTTCCAGTCTGACTTTATGCAAAAAGTCCCCCATTAGAAATAAAGGAACTATCCAGCTCACAAACTAACAACAAGGATGGGATTCGAACCCATACATGAAGAACACAACATTAGCAATCCATCACCTTAACCTTGCAGCCACCTTGTCAGATGCACAATCATGGCAGTCACCTTCAGCACAGCTCCTGGCTGTGCAGCCAGCTGCAGTGACCCAATGATTCAGGCATCTGAGTGATGTTAATCATGATGTGATCAAATGATTGCATGTTCCACTCTTTCCGTGGTGGGTTTTCACACTGAGTTGAAACGTGTTGGACATGGTCTCGAAATGTTTCACACCGCTCCATTCCCTATTTCATTTACTTACAGAAGGTATATTTCCATCATTATACAACCCATAAGATGAACTTTTTTCAAAAGACTTCAGTGCATTTAACTCTGTGTCCAACACTGTGAGGCAGCTTTCTGTGTTTATAAAGAGTGCAATTTAATGACTGGTCTCTTGGATCTTGGATCAAACAGGGTGACAGATAGAGGCCTGTGTGCAGAGGGTTTGGAGGTGAGCTCTGATTCCTAACCCTTTCTGGATTGTGAGGAATAAAGAATGAATGAGAGAGAGAGAATGTGGGAGAAGGGATGATGGAAGAATTTGTTTGTGAACCTGATTAAAAGTGGCTCAAACGCAAGATAATATTAAGATATCAAGAGCAGAACATTAACATAATCTGAGTTCCGCGATCTGGTCGGGTCCCATTCCCCTGAAGTGAGGAATGAACGGGTGGGAAATTCCACCTGGAGTTATATTTGTCTCCAATGAAGATGAGTTCACAGTGAGGCTGGAATAGCTCAGTTGGGAGAACACTAGATTGAAGAACCAGGATACAATCCCTGGTTTCATCAGTTTTAATTTGGTGTCTCCGTCAGTTTAAGTAGAGAGAATCAGAGGGGAGATTTTCCACTCTTGGCCCCATGGGCTGAATTTTAAACGGTGCGGCTCTCGGCAGAGGCACCGGAAGCGGGTGTCGTCACCACACGAGTGAAATGTGGCCGACCGACCCCGATCACGGAGCAGCCGACCAATTAATGAAGGGGAGGCGTGGGGCCCATGTAAACAAGGACCTGAGGCAGGGAACAAGGCACCGATGGCACCGACATCTGACACAACGGCAGGTGCTGACACCATATTTAAAGGGCTGCCAACGCTGCATTCACTGCTGCCTGGTTTAAAGGAGTGTCTTCCTGAGAGCCCTCTGATGCCCCAGGACCCGTTCTGCTGCCTCTGCTGCCCCAGGACCCGTTCTGCTGCCTCTGCTGCACCAGGATCCGTTCTGCTGTCTCTGCTGCCCCAGGACCCGTTCTGCTGTCACTGCTGCCCCAGAACTCGTTCTGCTGCCTCTGCTGTCCCAGGACACGTTCTGCTGCCTCTGATGCCCCAGGACCAATTCTGCTGCCTCTGATGCCCCAGGGCCCGTTCTGCTGCCTCTGCTGCCTGCTGAGTAAGGAGCTGAATGCGAGCCTGCAGTGACCATGGTCCCACGGTTTAGCGATGCCTCCCTGCAGGTTCTCCTCCAGGTGGCAAGAGAAAGGTGGAAGATCCTCTTCCCCAGGGATGGGAGGTGGAGACCTGCCCACCTGACCAAGCAAAGCTGGCTGAAGATAGTCGGTGAGGTCAGCAGACGTGTTGTCACCCCCACAACATGGATCAAGTACAGGAAGTGGGTCAATGACCGGATCCAGGCTGCTCAGGCGAAAACTCAAAACACTTTGGACCCTTTGGACATTGCATGTGGCAGAGTGAGAGGGAGTGTTTGGTGGAAAGGGAGTGACCACCCAGTCATGTGTATTGGGGAAGGGCAGCAGGACATGCTGCCTGAGGCTTGGCTGCATCTCGGTGAGAGGTGCACGTCAGTCATTGTATAAACTCACACAGTCCCTCGAGAGGGGCCACATGCAGGAGGAATACGTGTGTCCCCATCATGGACTGCTGGACTATCACCATCAGAGATGTTGGGCTTGTCCCCGCTGGGAGACGAACTTTGTTCATCAGGAGTTCACCTTGCAGGAGAAGACATCCCACAATTGGAAAGAGCGTGTCAAGACCGGCGGTGGATGCCTTATCTCCATGTCCTCATCCCGATGGAGGAGGAGGCCATGGAACAGGCATGGCAGCAAAGCAGCTGCTCCATAGCTGATGGAGAGACAGGGACACCTACCCAAGAGAGTGAGTGAACATCTCCTGGGGCACAAGGGAGCATCTGCTGCAAAGGAGCCACACTGCTCATCTGTTCACCACTGCATCAATGGAGCTGCACGTTAGGGGTGGTTGGAATGTCATGATGGGAAGACCCTAACCCTTCAATGTCCCTGTTTTCTCATGAAGGCCCGGATGAACGTCAAAAGCAAAGAGCTGGAGAGACTGGGGGACAGCCGGACATGTCTGAGGAGGAGGAGGGAGCCTCAGAGGGTGCACTATCACCTCATTCCCCTGCGCCCTTCACCAGCACAGAAACTCTCACGTTGGTGGGTATCCGTTCGCGGTTAGATTCTGGCTTACAAACTGGTGAGCACATCACAGACAGGCCCGGGCAGCTGGCGGAGGCTGTGACAGCCGAGGCCACTGGGAGTTGATGGTTTGTGGGAGGCCAGGCCCATGCTGTGCCCTAGGCTGATGACGTGCCTCTTGTGTCACCAGCAACACGGGAAATGCTGCAGCTGCAGTGAGAGGTCAGGCAACATCTGGCAGAGTTGCCAGAGGCTATGTGTACCCAAGCACGGACGATGGAGGAGTCCATCCAGGCCTTGGGTGCTGCACTGTCTCTGATGGGGGTGTGTCTGGCTTCCTCCATTGAGAGATTGGTGACTCTCATGGAGAACCAGATCCAGCCGATCAATCAGTGGCTGCCGGAGATGTGCACAGACCTGCACTCCATCACTTTGTCCAGGAGCTCCATCCAGTGGTGACAAGGTGAGAGGGGGGACGAGGCACCTGAACTCTCCACTTGGTCCACGTCCCTCTCAGGTCAGCAGGGAGGTACAAGTGTGTCTTATAAGGGGAGGAGCAGCTGGCTGCTACATCTGGGGGCCCCTCTCAGGGTGCTCCTGATGTGGACGGTAATTCCAAAGTCCCTCTGCCAGTGACACCAGTGATGCCAGCACCTCCATCATCCTCGATGACAGAGGGGGTCCCTGTACCTGTGCAGGAGGCCCTCAGTGTGCCAGGGCCCTCCAGGCCTCAGGCAGCAGAGGACGGCCGCCAATGTCATCCCAAGCCATGGAGCAGCAAGGTCAGCAGCCTGTCTCCACCTCAGCTGACAGAGCAGGGGGAGTAGCAGGTAGGAACACCCGGAAGAGATTTAAGAAGAGCACCTAGATTCACTGAGGGGTTCACGGGTGAATGTACATTCCAGATGGATAGGGTTGTGTTTGGTGTCACACAGAATAAAGAAATGATGTTCTCTCACTATGTCTCCTTCCTATTGTTGATGCCCTTTGGGACTTCATTTCAACCCTTCCTCCCAAGGGGCTGGAAGTGAGGGACCAAGCCCTGAGTTCACAAAGCTTCGGCCTTGTCACTGTGCGATGTGTACCTGGGCGCTGTAGTGTAGAAGGAAGGAGGTGACAACAGAGCTGTTTAAAGCTAAGACTTTATTGCTGTGGTTCCAGAAGGTGGTAAGGCTCAAAGGAAACGTGAATGTATAAGGGTGTCTCGTGTCTCCCTTGTGTGTATCTCATGGAGGCTTTCCTGCTTTGCCTGAGGTCCTTCATCTGGCACTGCTTGGGCAGCATCCTCCTCCACATCCTCATCATCAGAGGAGACATCACATTCCATGATATCCACACGAGTCAACACCTCACCCCTCTGTCATGCCAGATTGTGCAGAGCACAGCAAGCCACCATGATACGGGAGACTCTCGCTGGGACATACTGAAGGGCTCCACAGGAACAATCGAAGTGCCTGAATCTCATCTTCAGGAGACCAATGGCCTCTTTGATGGTCGCTCGGGTTGACCCGCAGCAGGTGTTGTACCTCTCCTCTGAATCGTTGTGTGGGTTCCTCACAGGCGTCAGTACTCATGTTCTCACTGGGTTGCCCTTGTCTCCAAGGATCCATCTCAGAAAGCGCATGGGGCCACGTAAAGGTTCTGGCACCTGGGAGTGCCTTGGTATGCAGGCGTTGTGGCTGCTTCCCGGGATTTGTGCACACACCTGTAGGATCCATTTGTGATGGTCACAGACCAGTTACACACTGAGCAAGTGGAAGCCCTTCCTGTTGAAGGCTGCTGGCTGGTCTGCAGGAGCCTTGATGGTCACATGGGTACAGTTGATGACACCCTACACCTGGGGGAATCCAGCGATGGCCCCGAATCCTATAGCTCTCTCAGCTTGACTGTTTGGATCAATGTGCACATAGTCACCGGCCCTCCTGAACAGGACATTGGTGACCTCCTTGATGCACTGATTCACCACAGACTGTGAGATTCCACACATATCGCCAGTGGATCCCCGCAATGATCTGCTGGTGGAGAAGTTCAGTGGCACGGTGACCTTCAGTGACACTGGCATCAGGTGCCCACCAAGTTCCATGGGGCACAGCTGCATCATGGCAGAGAGATCAGTGACAACCTCCGTGGACAGGCGCAGTCTGGGGAGACACTGTCACTCGGACATCTGCAGGTAGTTGAACCTCGGCTGACGTGTTCCTCTGCCTCCTTCTCCAGCCTCCTGTTCGAGGCTGGCCCTCCTGTGGGCCCCCAAGCTGCTGTGGTGTCCCTGCTGGTGCCTGCGCCTCCCTCCCTCCCTCTCTACTCCTCCTCCTCTTCAATGGGAGCCTGGAATCCAGGGTGAATGAGGCCCATGACAGGTTGCCCCTCCCTGAGTGCAAGGCCTTCACAGTAAACAACACCCAGCCACATTTACCTCATTTGTCTCCCTCAATGAGGTGGCACTGCCCCAATAACACCCTGGTGTGGCTCACCCTGCAGAGCTGGCACATTGGCCCCCACTCCTGACAGTGTTTCCCGATGCCCTTTCCCCCTCCACCCTTGCTGCCAAGTTACGCTGCCTCACCCGACAGCTTCCCAGTGAAGCCAACACTCAGCTCCCACCTCCCAGTCACCTCCTTTAACCAGGCGAGGCTCTGAAACCCCAGGGTTCCCGTGTGCTATTAATTCAATTGGACCCAGTGAATAAAATTGCTGACAATTGGACTCATGAATACTTGAAATGCCTTCTTGCCGTGTTGATGTGCGAAGTCTGCCCTCCATGTCAGCCGCCGACAGAAATATCCGGTCCGACGTCTTCCATCCCTATTTTATACACACCCCCTCCCCCTCCCCAGCCTCCATTCCCATCTCCAACGGTCCCTTAAAATTCTGGCCCATGTCTCTAAGACTAACGGGAGTGAAACTACAGCTGCTCCTTAGACTGAACAGGGAGAGCTGCTCTCTCTGTGTTGAAAGTGAATGAATCTGCTCTTTACCTTGTCTCAATGAAACGTTCACTGTGTGGAAATGTCTGTTTGAATATGTTTTCCTGTTATATTAATGGAGCAGAGGAGCAGAAGTGAGGTACTGTTCAACAGAGAGGTTTGGAAGTGGGTGAAGGGGTGGAGTGAAGGTGGGAGTGAGAGGCGCAGTGAGTTGGCCATTCTCAATAGAGTGTCAGGAATGAAGGTCAGAGGAACAGACCAGGCAGGAAACACAGAAAGAGCGAGGAGAAGCTGGTGTGAAAAACAGAGATTAAACAACAGGCTTGTTCAGTCAGTTCCGAAGAAGGGTCACTGACCCGAAACGTTAACTCTGCTTCTCTTTCCACAGATGCTGCCAGACCTGCTGAGTGAATCCAGCATTTCTTGTTTTTGTTTCAGTTGGTTTGGGTCTGGTGTTTAGAATACCCGGAATCTGGGTTCACTTCACTTCCAACTCAGCAATTGGACCAACATTATGTTCATAAAACCATAGAATAATACACAAAGAAGGAGACCATTTGGTCCATTGTGTCAATGCTGTCTCTTTGGTTGTGTTATCCAATTAGTTCTGATGCTCAGCTTTTTCCTGTAATCTGTACATTTTCCTTCCAGTATTTATCCCTATTGCTTTTCAAAGTTACTGCTGAATCTGCTTTCAAGTCCTGATCAGACAGTGCATTCCAAATCACAACACATCACCGTATAAATCCCGACCTCATTTCGCCTCTGGTTCTTTTCTCAATCACCTGATAAATACATCCTCTGGTTACTGACCCTTTTGCCACTGGAAACAATTTCTCCTTATTTAACTTATTGAAAACCTTCTTGATGATGTCACATACTAGACTGCCAGTAAAACTGAAGCCCATGTAATAAAAGGGACAATGACAGCATGGATATGAAATTAGCAGACTGATAGGAACATAGGAGCAGGAGTAGGCCATTCAGCCCGTCGAGACAACCCCGCCATTCAATATGATGATGACTGATCATCCACTTCAATGCCTTTTTCCCACACTATGTCCATATCCCCTATGTCATTTGCATTTAGAAATCTGTCAATCACTGCTTTAAACATACTCAATGACTGAGCTTCCACAGCCCTCTGGGGTAGAGAATTCCAAAGATTCACAACCCTCTGAGTAAAGAAATTTCTCCTCGTCTCTGTCCTAAGTGGCTTTCCCCTTATGTTGAAATTGTGTCCCCTGGTTCTAGATTCCTCAACCGGAGGAAATAGCTTCATCTACCTGTCTATCCCTTTAAATATATGGTAAGTTTCAATGAGATCACCTCTCATTCTTCGAAACTCTAGAGAATACAGTCCCAGTTTCCCCAAAATCTCTTCATAGGACAGTCCCGCCACCCCGGGAACAAGTCTGGTGAACCTTCGTTGTACTCCCTCTATGGCAATGATATCCTTCCTAAGGTAAGGGGACCAAAACTGCGCACAGTATTCCAAAGTGCAGTCCAACCAAGGTTATATACAATTGAAGCAATACTTCACTACTCCTGTACTCAAATCCTCTTGTGAGAGAGTCTAACATGTCATTCGCCTTCCTAATTGCTTGCTGCACCTGCATGTTAGCTTTCAGTCACTTACTGACAAGGACACCCAGGCCCCTTTGTCCATCTACACTTTCTAATCTCTTACCATTTAAGAAATGATCTGCACATCTGTTTCTCCTGCCAAAGTGGACAACCTCACATCTTTGCACATTATATTCCATGTGCCACTTTCTTGTCCACTCACTAAGTCTGTCCAAATCCCCTTGAAGCCGCTTTGCATCTTCCTCACAACACACATTCCCACCTAGTTTTGTGTCATCTGCGAACTTGGAAATAGTACATTTGGTCCCCACATCCGAATCATTGATATATATTGTGAACAGCTGGGTCACAGTGTGGTGGTGAACAGTTGTATTTCTGTCTGGAGGAAGGTTTACAGTGGGTTCCCCATGGTTCCTCATAACATCAGTTATGTGCAGACACTGGAAAAGCTGGGGTTGTTCTCCTTGGAGCAGAGCAAGTTCAGAACAACTTTGACAGAGTTAGAATCAAGGAATCAAATGGTTACAGTACAGAAGGAGACCATTCAGTCCATCATGTCCATGACAGCTCTTTGCAAGAGCAAATCAGCTAATTCCACTCCTCTGCCCTTTCATTGTAACCCTGCAAATTTTCTCTATTCAGGTGTTTATCCAATTCCCTTTTGAAAGCCACGATTGAATCTGCCTCCAGCACACTCTCAGGCAGTGTATTCCAGATCCAAACCACTCGCTCTGTCCCACACCCCTGGTACCATTGCAGAAAATCTCTTCTGTTCATTTCATCCCTCATAAATAATTGAAATGAAATGTTTATTAGGAAATGCACAACATAAAAACGAGAGAGAAATAAATGCTGAGCAAAATAGAAGTCAATGCTTGGAAGGTAAAAAGAGCAAAAGATGTAACTTTTATTCTGGATGAGTGAGAGGAATATATCACACTTTGGGGATTTTGTAAGAGGATTTATTGATAAACCTGGGATTTGAGAGGAAGCTGGTTCATGGTTTACAGAACAAATTCAGCACCTGGGATGGAGCCAACAGCTGCACTGTCCAATAACAGATAGGCCGGGGACACTGTCTCAGGCCTAGTGAGCTCAGTCGATGAAAGCATGAAACTCTGAATCTCAAGTTTTTGAGTTTGAGCCCCACGGTGGGTGTTTTTTATTTCCTTTTTAGGCTGATTTTACAGGCATTCTCCAGCTCTGAATTCCTCGGCAGAGAGTTCAAGGAGTGTTTGAAATGAGATTCAACAGCAGTATGAGAAAGTCTCTCCTTGATTCAGGACTCTTACTTCTCTGCAGCAACTCGCTGCTGAAGATTGAACTTTATCTCATTTCATTCTCAGCTCAGGGTCAGTGTGGATCACTGGGACTTCTGGCTGTCTCCCACTTCACAATCCATCAGTGCTGAGAAAGCAATGGGGAATATTACTCACATGTTACAATGTTTTATAAATACTTGAATGTATTTCACACTGTGTCTAACAGTGTGAATCTCCCCTGGTATATCAGCTCACCAATACTTCAACAGAACATTCACATAATGTGAGCTCTGAGATCTGTTCAGATCCCATTCCCAAGACCTGGAAAGTGGGATTGGGCTGGATCGCTCTTTTTCAGCTGGCACAGACACGATTGCTAAATGGTCTCATTCTGTGCCATAAATTTTCTCCATTTTCTATGTTCTATGAAGTGAGGTGTGATTGGGAGGGGCAATTCCACCAGGGTTATATTTTCTACCAAAACAATGACACAAGGGATACTTCACTTTTTTATTCATTCATTCATGCGATGTGGGCATTGCTGGTCAGGCCAGCATTTACTGCCCATCCTTAATTGCCCTTGAGAAGGTGGTGGGGTGGGCTGCCTTCTTGAACCACCCTTGAGTGAGTGTGGCATCAAGGATCCCTAGCAAAATTGAAGTCACTGGGAATCCGGGGGAAAACTCTCCACTTGCTGGAGTCGTACCTCGCACAAAACAAGATGGTTGTGGTTCGTGGAGGCCAATCATCTCAGCCCAGGACATTGCCTCAGGGGTTTCTCAGGGTAGTGTCCTAGACCCAAACCCAGCTGTTTCATTGACGACTTTCTCTTCAACATAAGTCAGAAGTGGGAATGTTAGATGATGACTCACAACTCTTCAGATACTGAAGCAGTCTGTGCCTGCAAGCAGCAAGACCTGAACAACATTCAGGCTTGAGCTGATAAGTGGCAAGCAACCTTCTGGCCACACAAGTGCCAAGCAGTGAACATCTCCAATGAGAGAGAAAAAAAATCGACCTTTTGATATTCAGAAGCATTATCATCGTTAAATCCCCCACCATCAATATCTTGACCAGAAACGTAACTGGACCAGTCACATCTATGCTGTGGCTATAAGCGCAGGTCAGAGATTACGAATTCTGCAGCAAGTATCTCACCTCCTGACACCCCAAATCCTGTCCACCATCTACAAGGCACAAGTCAGGAGTGTGATGGAATACATCCCACTCAACAACACTCAAGAAGCTCAACATCATCCAGGACAAAGCAGCGCACTTGATCGGCACCTAACCCGCCACCTTAAACATTCAATCCCTCCACAACCAGTAAACAGTGGCTGCAGTGTGTACCATCTCCATATGCACTGCAGCAACTCGCCAAGTATCCTTCAACAGCACCTTCCAAACTCGTGACCACTACCACCTCGAAGGACAAGGGCAGCAGATGCATGGGAACTCACTACCTGCAGGTTCCCCTCCAAGTCACTCACCATCCTGACTTGGAACGATATCGCCATTTATTCACTGTTGTTGGGTCACAATCCTGGAACTCCCTCCCCAACGGCAGTGTGGGTGTTCCTGCACCATATGGACTGCATCAGTTCAAGAAGGCAGCTCTCCACCACCTTCTCAACGGCAATAGGAATGGGTAATAAATGCTCGCCTTATCAGCGATACTCACACCCAAGAATGAATAAAAACCAAATCACTCTCCACAGATTCCCCACAATCTGGGCTTGGACATTTACTTCAGGAGCACAGAGCTTTATATCACTGCAACATGAGTTCCAATCTTCATATTCTGTTCACTTTTCACATTATTTTCTACCAGTCCACGAGCTTTTATTAATTCAGTATTCGGGTCTCTGCTCCTCAACCGTTTCTAACATCTCACCTCTTCCAAAAAAACACTCTGATCTATCGTCGGTAGTCGATGACCCCTCATTTTAAACTCCATCTGCCAAAGCATTGCTCACTCACTTAATCTATCAAGAAGATTTGAAAATAAATTTTTTGCCAAAGGATAATTTTCTGCATCTGCTCCCTCGCCATTTGCTTTTCCCATTTGTCTTTCACTTGGTGCAAATCCAGGGAAAGTAATGATGGAAGGAAGGAGGGGAGGAATAATCCTGCTCCGTTTCGTGATCCCTATTTGATCTTCATTCCACTGCAGTTTGGGTGAAGAATTCCAATTGTCTGTCTCAATTTTAATAAAGTGTAACAAATTCTGGAATCACTGTCTGGACATTGACAAGAACAGGTTTCGAGGCTGATTTCACACATGAGCTCACCCAACATAAATAATACACGAAACAGCTCATAAACTCGCGACAAGGATGGGATTCGAACACACGTGTGCAAAGCACAATGGATTAGCAGTCCATCGCCTTAACCTCTCGGCCACCTTGTCAGCTGCAGGGACATAGCTGTCACCTTCAGCACAGCTTCTGGCAGTGCAGCCAGCTGTGGAATGATGGAAATATATCTTCTGTAAGGAAATGAAGTTGGGAATGGAGCAGTGGGCAACATTTCCAGACCATGTCCAACACGTTTCTACTCAGTGTGAAAACCCACCACGGAAAGACTGGAACATACAATCATTTCATCACATCATGATTAACATCACTCAGACACCTGAACCATTAGGTCACTGATGAAGTCATGATGACCGAATTTCTCATGAAATGAAAACTGAACTAACTGACTGGAAGAATTGCTTTAACCCCACATGATCAGCGAGGCACAGCATCAGGCCAACATGTCGGGTGGTGTAAACAGATATCACTGCATCTGATCTTCACCAGAACAGAGAGTGAGATGTAACATTGATCATCAAACAGACTGTGAGAGAATACAACAGAATAAAACACATGGAGAGACACTGTGGAATAACAAATAGATTTGATTGGAATGTTGAAATTTTGATTGGAATGGATAAAACACCAGAAACAGCAGATTAAATTGGGATTCTCATCATTATATTGATCTGGGACAGAAAAGAGAAACTGATGGAAAGAAGAGAAGAAGGAAGAAAAGAAAGGATGGAACTGTTCAATCTTTTCAGTTTTTTCACTCGCCCATCAAAGCTGATAAAAAAAAGTTGCAAATAACAGAGAATTTCACCAAAAAGGGAGATTAAATGTTGCTGAAACCTTGGATCGAAGGATGCCCCAAAAGATCACCTGTTTAACTGTCTCCTCACTGGGGGATTTCAATCAGTGAGCAATATTATTCTCTACTTTTTTTGTTAATTGGTCCCAGAACTGTCACTTGGAATTAATATCTGTGTTCCGACTCCTGAATAATAAAATTGTGAGTTTCTCGATATTTTCTGGACACAGTTCCTGCTGAAAGAACTAAGAACTCTTTTCTAATTTGCACAATACTCTATACACACTCATCAAGCCTGCTAAGCTAGCATCCTTGGTGCTGCTCTCTCTTCTCCCAAACTTCATCTCATGTGACTGTTCCATCATCACTCTGACAGTGGGAGGGGTTGATCCCACTATCTTCAGCATTAACCCTTCACATCCTTATACCACACTGTCTGTCCAAAAGAAATGGGTGGAGGGAACTTCCTTCATTTATCAAAACACCAACAGCAGCACAGTGGCGCAATGGTTAGCACCGCAGCCTCACAGCTCCAGCGACCAGGATTCAGTTCTGGGTACTGCCTGTGTGGAGTTTGCAAGTTCTCCCTATGTCTGTGTGGGTTTCCGCCGGGTGCTCTGGTTTCCTCCCACCTCCAAAAGACTTGCAGGTTGATAGGTAAATTGGCCATTGTAAATTGTCCCTAGTGTAGGTACGTGGTAGGAGAATGGTGGGGATGTGGTAGAGAAGATGGGATTAATGTAGGATTAGTATAAATGGGTGGTTGCTGGCTGGCACAGACTCGGTGGGCCGAAGGGGCTATATCTCTAAATAAGAAAAGTAAAATAAAAGCTACCAGTCGTAAATCAACTCAAACCCATTAGAGAGATAGAGGGAGACTGTCAGAGAACTTCCTGCATCCAGTCCTGACCCTGTCACGCTCAGCAGCTTCTCACCCAGACCCCACTCTCATCAACACTGAACATTGTTACCGAGACCCTTCAAATACTGTTTAAAAAAGGGAGAAAAATTCAAACTTTATCACAGCTAGATTGAATAGAACAAAGTTTAATATCTTCTCGTCGTCACTCGGTAACCACATGAGACAGTCCTTAAATCAGTAGCATAAATTATCAGCTGGAAGAATGTTTGTCATTGGGTTGAATCATTATTTTGTGAGGAATGTTCCAGCATCATAAACCAGGGGAACGTGTTGACTGAGCTGTGTCTTCATCTCTTCTGGACAGTTCACCCTTCATTCTGCTTTGATTCACTTTCCCAAAGCGGATCTGCAGATTCTCAAATCCGGAGACTGGGTTTTCTTATTTTGTTCCTTTTGATTTTTCTTGCTCCTGAATGATAATATATTCCAACCTCGGATCAACCTTGCCCTGTCTCCCAGTCTTGGTTAAAAGCGACAAATAACGGCAACAACATTCTGAAACAAACAACACGGTCACATTCTGCTTCAGTGAGATTAATGCTGAGGCCGTTTCTGTGTCGAATGCGATTGTGAACAAATTTCTCTTAAGGAAATTGTGAGTGATCAAGTATTTGCACTGAATTTCTGTGCAAGAAGGGACAGTTTCAACCAGCCATTCCCAAATCACTTCCTTCACAAAGACAAAGACTGTGCTGTCTTAACATGTGAATCAACTTCACAAACAAATTTGAACTCAAAGTTCAGGAGAAGACAGAGATGTGAATGATTGACAGTGTAATCTTTAAATCATAATTTTCCGTTTCTTCGTTGAAGTGAGGCTCAACCCTAAGCCACTAGAGATCGCGGAAAGCTACAAACTTGGATCCAGAAATCAGAAAAGTAGTGAAACAGTTGGTGAGTACATTGTGACACTGAAGAATTTATCACCACATTGCAACATTGGCACATTCTTAGACCGTACATTATGAGACAGATTTGTGCTTATATTGGTGGATGAGGAAAGATACTAAACACACAAAATCCCAATTTGAGCTAGTGTGCAAGATTGCTCTTTCCACGGAGATAGCATCAAAGAATGCTCGTGAATTTCATCCTATGGCAGTAAACAGTAGCACACTTCAGAGGAACTTAAACACACTGGTAAAATGGGCTTTCACACAACAGATAAAATTTTACACAGAGACTTGTGAAGTGATACAGTTTGGGAGGAAGAATGAGACAATGTACACCAATCTTTTGTGATCAAGGTTTGAAAAGGTTGCTAAGAGCCAACAGGACACTTGGCTTTATTAATAGAGGCATAGAGTAAAAGCAAATAAGTTATGCTAAACCTTTATGAAACACTGGGGCTGAATGACCTACTCCTGTACCTCCAAGGAAAGCTTCCACTCCAGGCTCGGACACCCTCTTCAGGATCACTCTCCATACATCCCGCCACTCCACACACGGATATCTCCCTCAGGATCAGATCACAGCTCCACAGTCCTGCCACATCCAGTCGTGAATGGTGGTGGATAATTAAATAACTAACAAGATGAGGAGGCTCCAAAAACATTCACATCCTCAATGATGGTGGTGCTGAGCACGTCAGTGCAAAAGATGAAGCTGAAGCATTTGCAACCATCTTCAGTCAGAAATATTAAGTGGATTTGATCTGTGCTAATTTCAGCTCCTCATGCTCGCTGGTGCCTTGGTTCTCTGGTGCTAATTTCAGAGTAAATCATGCAGCTTGACAATTGGAGCCAAAGAAAAAGACACAGGAGAGGTTGAAAGTGCCAAAACCTGGTTTTGAACCAAGAACTGTTTAAGTGTTAGTACAGCACGAACTCAACAAAGCTATTTCAACAACACACTAAAGCCACCATTCTGTCACTGCTTTGGAAGACAATATATACATTAAAGTGTTTGTAAAAAGTTACAGAACACAACATGTGAGTAATATTCCCCATTGTTTTCTCAACACTGAGGGATTGTGAAGTGGGACACAGCCAGAAGTCCCACTGTGCCACACTGACCCTGAGCTGTGAGTGAAATGAGATAAAGTTCAATCTTTAGCAGAGAGATTCTGGAGAGAGGTAAGAGTCCTGAATCAAGGAAAGACTTTCTGACACAATAAAAGCAAAATACTGCAGATGCTGGAAATCTGAAATAAAAACAAAAAGTGCTGGAAATACTCAATAGCTCTGGCAGCATCTGTGGTGAGAGAAACAGAGTTAACGTTTCTGGTCTGTGACCTTTCATCAGAACTGACACAGGTTAGAAAAGAATTAGGTTTTAAACAAGTGACGGGGAGGGGCATGTGGGAGAGAACAAAGGGGAAGGTGTTTGATAGTGCAGAGGGAAGGAGAGATTAAATAACAAATCTGTCCGGGGACAAAGGCAAAGAGTATGTTAATGCTTGTGTTTGCCTGACACCAGTCATGCTCTGATGTTATTGAACACAATGTTCAATTCACAAGGCTGTATAGTGCCGAATCAAAAGGTCAGGTGCTGCTCCTCGAGCTTGGGTTGATTTTCACTGGAACACTGGAACAGGCCAAAGACAGAAATGTTGACGTGAGAGCAGGGGAGAGTGTTGAAATGGCAAGCAACCCGAAGCTCAGGATCATGCTTTCGGCCTGAGCAGAGGTGTTCCATCTAATCTGCGTTTTGGTCTCCCCAGTTTAGAGGAGACCGCATTGTGAGCAGTGAATACAGTATACATAATTGAAAGAAGTACAAGTAAATCGCTGCTTCACCTGAAAGGAGTGTTTGGGGCTTTAGATAATGAGCAGAGAGGAGGGAAAAGGGCAGGTATTATATCTCCTGCGATTGCATGGGAAGGTGCCTTGGGAAGGGGACGAGGTATTGGGGGTAATGAAGGAGTGGACCAGGGTGTCGCGGAGGGAACAATCCCTTCGGAATGCTGACAGGGGAGGGGAGGATGCGTTTGGTGGTGGCATCACGCTGGAGGTGGCGGAAATGGTGGAGGATGATCCTTTAGATGTGGAGGCAGGTGGGGTGGAAAGTGAGGACAAGGGGAACTCTGTCGCAGATCTGGGAGGGAGGGGAAGGGGGAAGGCAGAGGTTGAGAGTCCTGTCAACTACACTGGGAGGGGGCGGGATGGGAGTAGTTGAAATCTGGTGATGTTGTTGAATTTAATTTTAAACACTCCTTGAACTCTCTGCTGATGAAGACTGAAAAAGGGAAGAACAACCACACAACAAGGGTCTCAAATCCAAGACCCTGAGATTAAAAGTCCCATGCTCTACCAACTGAGTTAACAAGGCCTGATACAGTACTTCTACTCTTTCTGTTATTGGACGGATGCAGCTGTTGGCTCCACCCCAAGGGCGGGAATTTGTTCCACCAACTATGAAGCAGTTTCCTATCAATTCCCCAGATTATCAGTAAATCCACTTCCAGAAGCCCCAAAGTGTGATATATTCCTCTCACTCATCAATAATAAAACTGAAATCTTTTTCCCTTCCAAATTCTGCCATCCATTTTGTCAGTATTTATTTCTCTCTCCTTTTTATTTAGTTCATGCATTTCTTCAGAATTTTTTTTTCAATTATATCTGAGGGAAGAAATGAACAGATCTGGCAGCTCAAAACTGGACATCCATGAGGCACTGTGGGTCATCAGCAGCAGCAGAATTGTATTTAAACACAATATGTTACCTCATGGCCTGGCATATCCCTCACTCTACCATTACCATCAAGCCAAGGGAGCAATAGTGGTTCAATGAAGTGTGCAGGAGGGCATGTCAGGAACAGCACCAAGCAGACCTAAAAATGAGTGAAGCGACAACACAGGATTACTTGCATGTCATATAGCGGAAGCAGCATGCAATAGACAGAGCTGAGTGATCTCACAACCAACAGATCAGATCAAAGCTCTGCAGTCCTGCCACATCCAGTCCTGAATGGTGGTGGATAATTAAACAATTAACAGGAGTACGAGGCTCCACAAATATCCCCATCCTTAATGATAAGGGAGACCAGTATATCAGTGCAAAATACAAGGTTGAATCATTTGCAACCATCTTCAGCCAGAAGTGCCAAGTAGATGATCAATCTCGGCCTCCTCCTGAGGTCCCCAGCATCACAGGTGCCAATCTTCAGCTAAATCCACTTCACTCCACATGATATCAAGAAATGGCTGAAGGCTCTGGATACTGACAACATCCTGGCTGCAGTGCTGAAGACTTGTGCTCCAGAACTAGCCACACCGCCCGCCAAGCTACAACACTGGCATCTACCCAGCAATGTGGAAAATTGCCCAGGTATGTTCTGTATACAAAAGGCAGGACAAATCCAACCCGGTCAATTCCTGCCCGATCTGCCTCCTCTTGATCATCAGTAAAGTGATGGAAGGTGTCATTGACAGTGCTATCAAGCAGCAGTTACACAGCCATAACCTACTCACCAATGCTCATTTTGGGTTCCGCCAGGGCTACTTAGTTCCTGACCTCATTATGGCCTTGGCCCAAATATGGACAGAAGAGCTGAATTCAGGAGGTGAGGTGAGGTGACAGTGACTGCTCTTGCCAAGGGCATCAAGGAGCCCTTGCAAAATTGAAGTCAATGGCAATCAAGGAGAAAAATCTCCACTGGTTGGAGTCATACCTTGCGCAAAGGAATATGGTGCTGGTTTTTGGTGGCCAATCATCTCAGTACCAGACATTGCTCAGGAGTTCCTCAGGGTAGTGGCCTCGGCCCCAACCGTCTTCAGTTGCTTCATCAAAGAACAAACAAAGAACAAAGAAAATTACAGCACAGGAACAGGCCCTTCGGCCCTCCAAGCCTGCGCCGATCCAGATCCTCTATCTAAACATGTCGCCTATTTTCTAAGGGTCTGTATCTCTTTTCTTCCTGCCCATTCATGTATCTGTCTAGAATCAATAAACTTCCTTCCATCATAAGGTCAGAAGTGGAAATTTTCACTGATGATTGCAAAATGTTCAGTTGCATTAGTAACTCCTCAGATACTGAAGCAGTCCGTGTCCACATGTAGAGAGACCTGGGCAAGATTGGGCTTGGACTGATAAGTGGCAAGTAACATGCACGCCACAAAAATGCCAGGCAATGACCATTTCCAACAAGAGTGAATCTAACCATCTCCCCTTGACAGTCAATGACATTACCATTGCTGAATCCTTCACAATCAACATCCGGAAGGGTTACCAATGAGCAGAAACTGAATTGGATCAGTCATATAAATACCGTAGCTACAAGAGCAGGTCAGAAGCTGGGAATTCTGCTGCAAGTAACTCACCTCCTGTCCACCATCTACAAGGCACAAGTCAGGAGTGTGATGTAATACTCCCCACTTGCCTGGATGAGTGGAGCTCCAACAACACCAAAGAAACTCAACACCATCCAGGACAAAGCAGATCACTTGATCAGCACTCCATCCACTACTTTAAATATTCACTTCGTGCACCACCAGTGAACAGTGGCAGCAGTGTGTACCATCTACAAGATGCACTGCAGCAACTCACCAAGCCTCCTTCGACAGCACCATCCAAAACCCCAACCTCGACCACCTAGAAGGACATTGGATGAATGGGAACACCACCATCTGCAAGCTCCCCTCCAAGTTACACATTGTCCTGACTGGGAACTATATCACCATTCCTTCACTGTCACTGGATCAAAATCTTGGAACTCCCTTCCTAACAGCACTGTGGGTTTACGTACAACACATGGACTGCAGCAGCTCCAAAAAGGCAGCTCACCACCACCTTCTCAAGGGCAATTAAGGATGGACAATAAAGGCTGCGTTTGCTGACAACGCAACCACTAGGTGGCACAACACGCTTTCTCCCCCTGCTTTGCACCGGCCGCTTCCACCCTCCATAGTCGCTCGCTCCAGACCTCGCTGCTCCCCCCGCTACTTCCCTGGCCGATTGTCTCCCGATCATGTCACCCCATTCTCCAGTGGTTCGCTCACTCCCCACACCCCCTCCCCTCCAGCCACTAGCTCTAGGCTGCGCTGCTTCCCTTCTCTCGGCCACTTGCTCCCACGTTTGTCCAGTCTCCACGCACCGCCCGAAGAACCAAGGTGGGCTGCAAAGTGTGACGTAGGAGTGAGTAGTGAGTGGCCTAGAGGAGGGAAGTGGCATGGCCTAGAGCTGGCGGCTGGAGCGGGGGTTGGGGGGCAGAGAGCAAGCGGCCATAGAGCTGGATGACGCGAGTGGGGAACAATTGTCCAGGGGAGCATCGAGGTGTACAGCGAGCGGCTGAGGGGAGGAAGCATCGAGGCCTGGAGCGAGTTGCCGACGGGGGAGAGCTCCAGCCTCAAAGTCTCCTATTCAGCCGCTTCCTCCAGCTGAGTGAGGGGCTGGATACCTGATGACGCTTCAGCGCACATGTGCGAAGATGGACCAAGCGCGGATATGCGATGATGTTGGCGCTGCGCAATGACATCATCCTCCACATGTGCCACTTAATCCTGGCAAGATGTAGCTGTGCCTATGCACAGCTTGGCACAGTCCGATGATGTCAGCGGGCCGCTCCATTGACAGGAATCACATTGTGTCAGCAGTGCCCACATCCCATGAAAGAATAAAAAAGAGATTTACCACAATGGTAGCAGTGTGAGGGATTTCAGTTATGTGGAGAGATTGGAGAAGCTGGTGTTGTTCTCCTTGCAGCAGAGAAAATTCAGAAAATATTTGACACATTTGTTCAAAGTCATGAAGTTCTTCAATAGTTTAAATCAGGAGAAACTGTTTCCAGTGGTAAAAGGGTCAGTAAGCAGAGGACACAGATATCAGGTGATTGGCAGAAGAACCAGAGGTGACATGAAGAACCATTGTTTACACAGCAATGTGTTGTGATAAAGAAAGAAAAGACTTGCATTTATATAGCACCTTTCAAGACCACTGGACATATCAAAGCACTTTGTAGACAATGAAATACTTTTGAAGTGTAATCACTGTTATAATGTCAGAAATGCAGCAGCTAATACCCACAAACAGCAATGTGATAATGACCAACTGATCTGATTGAGGGGCAAATATTGATCACAACACCAGGGAGAATTGCTCTTCACTTGTTTGACATTGCAGCATGGGATCTTTTACATTCACCCAAACATGCAGACCAGGTCTTGGTTTAACATCACACCTGAAAGGCAACACCTTCAACACCCTCAGTGCTGCACTGGAGTGTCAGCTGTGAAATCTGAACCCAGAAGCTTGTGATTTCGAGGTGAGTGTGATCAACTGAGCCACAGCTTTTACCTGAGTCTCAATCCTTCTACCAACAATTTCTATCGGGTCTGTCACGACCCCTCATGATTGTGAACACCTCTATCAAATCTCCTCTCTAAAGAGAACAACCCCAGCTTCTCCAACCTATCCACATAACTGAAATCCTAACCACATGTTGCAGAAATCGATTTTTCCTCAAGTTCCTTCTGGTTTTGTGAGTCACCTTAAATCTATAACCTTCGGTTATTGACCTTTCAGCAGTTAGAAACAGTTCCTCAGTATTTACTCTACCTCAAACCTTCAAGGAAGCTCTGCAATGTAACTGAAAATCAAGTTGTCAGAAGTGGGATTTGAATACATGCCTCCAGTGAAAGCTGCAACCTGATCAGAGAAGCTGAAACCGCTCAGTCACCTCAACTGTTCAGACCTTTTTGACCTCGTCCTCACTTCTGTACTTGGAAAGGTTCGCTCAGTTCAGGAACTTGTTCAATGTTGCTGGAATGCTCAGTGATTGGGATATTAACTCCCCCGGGTTTTCCTGAGCTTGTTCTCGGTGTATGGGGATGTTTGTCCTGGGCTGTGGAATCTTGCATCCCTGTAATGGACATTAACCCACTGATTGAATCTGTATTCACTGCTTTCCACTGGTGCTGGGTAATTGCAGAGTGTGGAGCCGGAATGTTGCTGCTTGTCCCGGCCTCACTCACTCTGGGAAAGAGTGAATAATTGATGCATCTGTTTCTGTATCTGAAATGTGGCTTAGATCTGCTGTTATTAACCGAGGCAGCGCTGCAGAAGGATACGTTAATAATCTCTCACTAATCAACTGCAAACAGTCAGAATGTGTAACTTTGAGCAGCGCTTTCTACACCGTCAGGGCTGGAAAGTTGAGGGAGGGAGAGACACTGTCAGTATCTGAGTGGATACAGCACTGGACAGAGAAAGAGCCAATATACCGGGGCTGAGACACAGTGCATCTTTTCACATTTAATCACAATAATATCCACAGTCAGGAGCTGAAAATGATGAAAAACCGAATAGCAAGAGCAATATTAAGAAATGTAAGTAATTATAGATTAGCTGATCAGCTTTCACTGTGTTACCTGGTAGTCTACTGTTTTATATTCAATGCTGTCTCCACTGTGGCCAGGGAATGATTTCTTCTCAAAGGCTGAACATTAACAAAACTGCTTGTAATTTAAAATATTTTAAAAGTAATTCCATGGAGCGAATGGGGCAAAGTCAAATAACTGCACCAATTATAGGAGAGCTGGTTGGTGATGACGTGGATGTGTCTGCAGTGTGCAGGACCAGACTGTTTCTATAGATTCACAATGAATGTTCCATCTTTATTTATAACAGTAAAACTGATAGTGGACAATGGCTATTCTGGTTGCAGCAACCTGAAGCTTTAACTCATTAACACCCTACTTTAGGGTAATTTAGAAAGCATAACATGCAGCTCTGTCAGTTAGTATGTTTGTTTGTTAACCCACAATTTGATGGTTCAAGCACATAAATGGATGAGGCTTTATTAACTTAAACTCTTCTACATCTGCTATATTACTCTTGCTGTTGATTTTTCAAAGATAAGGTTCATCAAGTCTTTCTTTATGAAATCCATGCTGACTGTTTTATTATTTTTCATTTCCATCTGTATTTTCTACTTTGGAGGATTACAGGATATTATCATTTTTTTAATTCATTCATGGGAGGTGGGTGTCGCTGGCTAGGCCAGCATTTATTATCCATCCCTAATTGCCTTGAGAAGGTGGTGCTGAGCTGCCTTCTTGAACCACTGCAGTCCATGTGCTGCTGTTATGAAGAGAGTTCCAGGATTTTGACCCAGCAACAGTGAAGGAACGGTGATACAGTTACAATTCAGGATGGTGTGTGGCTTGGAGGGGAACTTGCAGGTTGTGGTGTTCCCATGCATCTGCTGCCCTTGTCCTTCTCGGTGATAAAGGTCGCGGGTTTGGAAGGTGCTGTCTCAGGAGCCTTGGCACATTGCTGCAGTGCATCTTGTGGATGGTACACACTGCTGCCGCTGTGTGCCAGTGATGGAGGGCATGAATGTTGTAAATGGGGTGCCAATCAAGCGGGCTGCTTTGTCCTGTTGAGTTTCTTGAGTATTGTTGGAGCTGCACCCAGCCAGACAAGTGGAGAGTATTCCATCATACCCCTGACTAATGTCCAGGCTTTGGGGAGTCAGGAGGCGAGTTACTTGCCGCAGGATTCCTAGTCTCTGACTTGCTCTTGTAGCCATAATATTTATATGGCTACTGCAGTTCAGTTTCTGCTCAATGGTAACCCCCAGGTTGTTGAGAGTGGGGGATTCAGCGGTGGTAATGCCATTGAATGTCAAAGGGAGATGGTTAGATTCTCTCTTGTTTGGGATGGTCATTGTCTGGCAGTTGTGTGGTGAGAATCTTATACATCTTTATTGTAGGGTACTCTATTGTACTGTTGAGTGACTACACTTTAAAAGTCCTTCCTTCATTGGCTGTAAAAGGGTTTACAATGTCCTGTGGTCGTGAAATGCAAGTCTTGCTTTTTCCATTGTTATCAGTGTCATTGTGATCAAAAGATAGGATTCATGAGCACAAAGTTTAAATCAATTTTGATTAAAATAATGTAAAAGCATCTATATTTTTGCACTGTACTTAATAATCTCCATCTTCCTATCCTTACCAAGTACAATGTCTTTGACCCTGAAATTGATTCCACAATCGCAGTCCCTCAGACAATTTCAGCTCAGTTCTGATGAAAGGTCACAGATCTGAAACGTTAACTCTGTCTCTCTCTCCACAGATGCTGCCAGACCTGCTGAGTATTTCCAGCATTTTCTGTTTTTATTTCAGATTTCCAGTATCAGCAGTATTTTGCTTCTGTGTTACTTTGAAAGTTAAAACTGACCCACCTGTCTGCAATTCACACTGGGGTCTCCCATGAAATGATTCTGTAAAATGTTGATGTAATGAATACAGACTCCGAGCACAGAGCTTCCTGTGGGGAATTGGGGATATGAAAACCAGCAGACTCTGCAGGAATTTCCACTGGGAGCACAAATTCACAAAATCTACCTTTTATATATCGATTCATTTTGATTGTCCTTCTGGAAAATTATTTTGAAGCAATTTAAACATCAACCCACAGCTCCATGACTGGGTCAATTATGAGGTCATCCTCTGACAGGTCATGTGACAGCTGGAGCCACAAGACATCAGAACCAGATTTGTGACTGGATTAAAACCCGGAATCCTGTCATAATGGCTTTTCAAATAAAGCTGTTGCTGTTTGAAAACACAGCAGTTAAACTTTCTGCCTGACCATGAGGGGAGCTAGGGAGAAATTTACAAAACTAAATCCTTTCACAAAATAGTTCAAAAACCATTCACTGAAAAATCATGTGAGGATTCATATGCAGTAGAGAAACAAGCAGAATACAGAAAGTACAGAGGAGAGCTGAAAAAGGAAATGAGATCAGCAAGAGAATGTATGAGAAAAGATTAGCAGGTCACATAACTGGGAACACTGAAGTCTTTTACCAACATATGGACAGTCAATGAAAGGGTGGGTCAATTAGGAGATCCTGTGGAGGCAGAGGGTGTGGCTGAGGTACTAATTAAGTACATTTCATCTGTCATCACAAAACAAACGGGTGCTGCAAATGTCACAGTAAAGGAGGAGGAAGTGGAAAATTTGGAGGGGATGAAAATAGATAAAGAGGAGACAATTACAAGGTTAGCAGTACTCACACGTGTCTACAGGTCACCCGGTCTGGATGGGCTGCATCCTGGGTTGCTGAGGGATGTCAGGGTGGAAATAGCAGAGACTCGAACCACAATCTTTCAATCCTCCTTGAATATGGGAATGATGCCAGAGGACTGGAGGATGGAGGTAAGCTTGGGTAGTTCGATCTCAGTTTAACTTGACCATTTTTATCATGTATCCATTGTCATAACTAACAACGTTAAGAAAGCCATTTTATAATGAACACATGACCAAAGGAACCATTTTGTGTTCAGTACTAACGTTTATATCCTGTATAATTAATGAGTAGCTACCCATCCTGAAACAGATGATTGTAAAAGTAATGAACCTTGATTGAGTTATAATTAATGAATCAATAAACATTTTAGAGAGAATGGGTTTTCATTTAAAGTTAGTTCAATCTAATTACTGTGAGTTTCTGTGTCTGTGTGGGAAAGGACAGTTTCAGCTAAATGTATTCAAACAATGGACCTTTCTCGGGCCCCTGATAAAACCCATGGTATGGTACATCGTGACCTTCAAGAGTCTAGATTTAATGAACAGGAAACTTGTTTCAGATCAGATTGGGAGACAGTGTGAAACCACTCCATTGTACTCATGTCTGAGATTCTGAGGACCGGTGACTGTTAGTGGAAGACATTATTAAGAACTAATTAAATGTACCTAGCAACAGCTAGGACCAATTATTATTTTACATGGTGGTGTGATGGCCATCCAGGGGTTAAAAGTAGGGATCTTGTAAGGTTTCAGTGTGCAGGAACACTAGAAGATCTCAGGGGTAAAGACTCAGATCATCAACCAAGTTCTCCATCTGACGAGGGATCTAGACTGGACAAAGAGGACCGTGACACTCTGAGACCAAGCTCGACCAGTCCCCAGAGCTGTAAAGTTATATTCCCCAAGTTTGTTAAGTATAATTTTACTTTCAATTATTAAGTACTATTTTACTCTCAATAAAAGTTCTGGACTTATTAATAAAGTATCCTGTTGCTTTAATTGGTTAAAGTCATGCCCAAAGTGATTGTCTGCAATAGACTTTCCAGAATTAAAAGATAAGTCTGCAAGGGTTGTGAATATTACAGCCCTGTTTAAAAAGAGAGATAAACCCAGGAACTACAGACCAATTAGTCTAATGTCGGTGGTGGGGAAACTTTTAGAGACAATTATCCAGGAGGAAATTGACTGTCACTTGGTAGAACATGGGCTAATAAATGACAGCCAGTACAGATTGGTTAACAGAAGATTGTGTCTGAAATAATTAATGAATTAATTTCTTTGATGAAGTTTCACAGAGAGTTGACGAGGGTGGTGAGGTTAATGGTACGTGTCTGGACGTCAAAATTGTGTTTGAAAAGGTACAATAAACTAGACTTGGGGCAGCACAATGGCACAGTGGTTGGCACTGCAACCTCACAGCTCTCGCAACCCAGGTTCAGTTCTGGGTACTGCCTGTGCAGAGTTTGCAAGTTCTCCCTGTGACTGTGTGTGTTTCTGCTGGGTGCTCCGGTTTCCTCCCACAAGCAAAGACTGCAGGTTGATAGGTAAATTGGCTGTTGTAAATTGCTCCTAGTGTAGGTAAGAGAATGGTGGGGATGTGGTAGGGAATATGGGATTATGGTGTAGGATTACTATAAATGGGTGGTGGTTGGTCAACACAGACTCAGTGGGCCGTAGGGCCTGTTTCAGTTTTGCATCTCTCTATGACTTGCTTACAAAATTCAAGCAGATGGGATTAAAGGGGCAGTGGCAGTGTGGATCCAAAATTGGCTGCAGGGTAAAAAGTAGGGTGAATGCTTGTTTTTCAGAATGGAGGGAGTAATACAGTAATGTCCTTGTTGTTGCAATATGTTCAATGTCAGACCACGAGCTGTCCGAGGGATGGGGCAATTTGTGATGTTCCTGTGGTTGCAATATTTGCAGTGTCTGACCTTGATCTGTCACAGGGACGTGGCATTTATGAGGTCCCTGTGGGGTGCTGTTTGTTTGGTGTATCACACTGACCTGTCCCAAAGAGCGGGAAGGTTGTGATGTCCTTGTGGGTTGCAATCTGTTCAGTGTCTGACTCTGATCTGTACCAGAGATGGGGCAGTGTGTGATATCCTTGTGCATGTCATATCGGCCCACTGGTGTGTGGTTCCATCCTGATGCCAAGAAACAGAGCCCCATCTCTGGGCAAAAAGTCTCATTTCTCAAGGGGTGTCTGGAGAAGACACAGTGGCGCAGTGGTTAGCACCGCAGCCTCACACCTCTAGTGACCCGCGTTCGATTCTGGGTACTGCCTGTGCAGAGTTTACCAGTTCTCCCTGTGACTGCGTGGGTTTCTGCCGGGTGCTCTGGTTTCCTACCACAGCCAAAGACTTGCAGGTTGATAGGTAAATTGGCCATTGTAAATTGCCCCTAGTGTAGGTAGGTGGTAGGGGAATTGAGGGTATGTGGTAGGAATATGGGATTAATGTAGGATTAGTATAAATGGGTGGTTGATGGTTGGTACAGACTCGGTGGGCTGGAAGGACCTGTTTCAGTACTGTATCTCTAAATAAATAAATAAGAAGGCTGGGGCAGTAAACCTGGACAGGAAATCCGGAGTGGAGTCCTGGAGGCGGTTACCTGTGACTTATCAGGAAGTTTTCCAGCAACTCCTACAACAGAACTGGTAACAAACAGTACTGTTTTGTCCTTTCCTTTGGACAATACGAGCAATGCTGAGAGGGGGTCCTGATGCTCAGGGTCTCCATACTGTTTGCCCAGGCCTGAGCCCTAGAGAGCACACTCCAGCTTCGTGGTCAAACATGAGCACAACCCGGGAATAAACAGTTACTGATTGTAAGCTCTAATTCAATTGGTGTAGAGTATGAGCGCCAGGGGTGACTTCGGACAGTGGGAGAGCTCATAGTGTCTCATTGGATAGCTACCATTCACTCCAAGCTGGGCAGCCCCCAGTCAGTTAGGTGCTGTGAAGCCACGACCTGCTTGCTTCAATGGGTGCTTGGAGCTTAGAGAGTCATCTCTCAACAGGTGGATTGATAATCTATGCACAAAGAAAAACAAACTCAACAAAGAAGACACCAGTCCTTCGCATCACAAGCTGGAATGTAAGGACCATGTGTCCTGGCCTTACCGACAACCTTCTGCAGGTTGATGACACACACAAGACAGCTGTGATCGACAAGGAACTCACAATGCTCAATGTGGACCTTGCTGTGCTGCAAGAAACTAGACTCGTTCAAAGTGGATCCCTCAAAGAGAAACACTACACCTTCTTCTGGCAGGGGAAAGCCCAAGAGGCAACTCGTGAGCATGGCGTGGGTTTCACAGTAAAATACACGCCACTTCAAATGAGTGAACCACCCACAGTAGGCTCAGAGAGACTTCTTACTCTTCACTTGTCAACAAGTGTGGGCCCAGTTAATCTCATGTGCATCTATGTCCCAACACTCACCTCCACCCCAGATGTCAAGGATCAATTCTATGTGACACTTGACACGGCCATCAGTAGAATTCCCAGCACTGAGGGACTGTACCTTCCAGGAGACTTCAACACAAGCTTGGGTACTGACTACACAGCTTTGCCAATGTGCATAGGGCACCAGGGGATTGGCAAGATGAACAAAAATGGACAGAGGTTGCTGGAGCTATGCTGTCACCATGGATTCTGTGTGATGAACAGCTACTTCCAGGTCAAGCTGTGCTACAACGTGTCCTGGAGACATCCGAGATCATGCCATTGGCACCAGCTAGACCTTATCTTCACCAGACATAACACCCTCAGCAGTGTCCTCATCACTCGCAGCTATCACAGCGCTGACTGTGACACTGATCACTCCCTGGTGTGCAACAAGGTCAGGCTTCAGCCAAGGAAGCTTCATCCATCCATGATAAAAGCTCGTCTTCTGATCAACACTTGCCGAACCACTGACCCAGAAAGGACCCAGGAGTTCATCAACATCCTCGATCAGGCTCTTTCAGACAACACTGCTCAAGGCCTCAGTGCAGTGTCAAAGTGGAAACATCTGCACACCACCATCTATAACTCTGCACTCACTGTGTATAGGAAAAGAGATGGGAGGAATGCTGACTGGTTTGAGGCTTATTGGACTGAAATGGAGTCAGTTACTGTAACTAAGAGGAGAGCCCTCATGAACTACAAACAAGTCCCCAGCAAACAACATCTAAATGCTCTCAGAGCTGCCAGAAACAAGTCTCTGCGGACTGCTCGGCACTGCACCAATCAATACTGGTTAAAACTCTGCTGATGAATCCGGGGATGCTAGAGGGATGTATGAAGGAATTAAGAAAGCAATGGGCCCAGTAGTAACTAAATCAGCACCTTTTGAAGACAAAGAGAGGGGTGATCATCACTGAACCTAACAAGCAGATGGAAAGGTGAGTGGAGCATTATCTTGAACTCTACATCACGGAGAACATTGTCATTGAAGTAGCTCTCCGTTCCATTCAAGACTTCCCTGTCATGGAGGAACTGGACAGTGAGCCCTCCATAGTCGAGCTCAACAAGGGCTCAAAACATGTGTGATGCAAACATTGTCACCTTGTACAAAATTAAGGGGGATCGCAGTGACTGCAGCAATTATCGGAGCCTGCTACTCAGTTCCACTCACCTGCTCGATCCCTTTCCTCCTGCAAGTTCCTTTGCTTCAGGTATCCATCCAATTTCCTTTTCAAATCATTGATTGTCTCTACTTCTACCACACTCGTGGGTCAGGACATTACCACTCACAGCATAAAAAAATTCCACCTCACCCAAGGATAAGAAATATTTATATCTTCTATATTTAGCTTATTCCCTATCTCTACAAGAATAGAATGGCAGTCAACATGAAAGGGAACCCAAAAATCTTCGAGCAGTATATAAATAATAAGCAGGTAGTCAGCGGTGAAGTGGGCCCCATTAGGGACAAAGAAGGTAATATATACTTAGAGCTGCAGGGCAATGTTAATCTGGTTAATAAGTACCTTGTATCAATGATCACTAAGGAAGTGGAATTTGACAAAATATCAGGAGAAGTGGAGAGTGTAGAGGCAATGGAGAGGGTACAAATTGAGAGAGGGAGGTACTGAAAAGGCTGGTTATGCTTCAGGAAGATAAATTACCTGGTCCGGATGGCTTTCATCACAGATTGAGAAAGGAAATGTGGATGCAGCTAACAGAAAGGCTTGCTATAATCTTCCAATCTTCCCTGGATACGGGGGAGGTGTCAGAGGATTAAACAGTTGCAAATGTGACACCCTTATTCAAGAAAGGGTGTAAGGACAGTCCGGCTAACTACAGGCCAGTTAGATTAACAGCAGTGGTGGGTAAGGTTTTAGAAAGAACAATCAGGGAAAAAATCAACAGTCACTTGGAGAGGTTTGAGTTAATTAAGGAGAGTGAGCATGGATTTATAAATGGGAGTTCATGCTTGACTAATCTAACTGCATTTTTTGATGAACTAACAGAGAAGGTTTATGAAGGACATGCAGTGGATGTTGTTAATATGGATTTTAAGAAACGACACATAAAAGGATGATTAACAACATTGAGGTTCATGGAATAGGAGGGTCAGTGTCCAATTGGATAGAGAATTGGCTTAAGGACAGAAAACAGCAAGTCGTAATAAATGATTCATTCTCAGACTGGAAGGTTGTCGACAGTGCTGTTCCCCAAGGGTCACTGCTGGAACCACTGCTTTTTACTTGCGACAGATAAATGACTTGGATCTTGGAATATAGAGTAGAATCTCAAAATATGCCGATAACACCAAACTTGGAGAAGTGGCAAACAGTGAGGATGAAATGAACCACCTGCAACAAGACAGTGATCGGCTAGCAGAATGGGCAGACAGGTGCAGATGGATTTTAATAGTGACTAGTGTGAGGTGATGCATTTTAGCAGAAGGAATAGGGAGAGGCAATATATACTTAATGGCACAGTTCTAAAGAGTGTGCAGGAATAGAGGGACCTGTTCACTGAACAATGAACAACGTGAACAATTACTTCTTGTTGTGTGCTCTCAGATTTGTCACCTTCACTGCACTGGAGTGAGGTGACATCTACTGGCAGGAAGCAAGAACTGCAATCAAGCAGCAGAAATTCCATCGTCTGTCAGGGTGAAAGAAACATTGCAATGTGAGGAAATAGTGAATGGGTTTGATTGGGTTGGTGGAGACATGATTCCACTTGTGGTGGAGTCCAAAGCAAAGGCCAGAAATATAAAATTGTCATTATTAAAAGATATGAGGAATTCATGATAAATGTATTTCGGTAGTGAGTGGGTGGAATCTAGATAAAATAGAAAGTGAGATTGGGTGGACAGAAGCAGTGTGAAAGGATGGCTCAAACAAAAGGTAAACGCCCTGAAAGGTGAACTCTGTTTCTCTCTCCACAGATGCTGCCAGAGTTTCTGAACATTTCCAACACTTTCTGTTTTTATTTCAGAATTTGCAATATGTTGCTTCGCTCTGAAAAAAAAATGGATGGTCGGCCTTGGCGGCCAGTGAAATTCCACAGGAGCTAAAAGGAAGTTCTGATATCAGTGGCATGTTCATCTAGGGGTATGATCCTTGCTTAGGGTGAGTGATTAATTAATGTGTGAGAGATCCTGGGTTCAAATCCTGGACAAGTCCTTCTTCTTTGGCATTTTTAGTTTAAGGTCATTGATTGGTTTCAGCCTTGCAGAAGGCGGAATTGATTTCCATATGGAGCCTGCTTGAGGACCAGAGAGCTGGATTCAAAGAGCTTGAATAACTAAATGTACAGATAGCCAAGTGGGAATATAAAGTTGTTGCAGTAATTGTGACCTGACTCCAAAAACAACAGGACTGGGTTCTGGACTGGAATGGAATGGAATTCTTCAGTGTTTCTGTTGTTTGGCTTGCATTGACTCATCGATTTTCTTGTTTTTCACTTTGTCGATGCCTTTGAATAATTGTGGATCCTTCTTCAGATTGTCATCTTTCACCAGGTAGTTCTGACCTCTGATGATGATGATCGTAATGAGCTTCAACTCACTGATAGTTTTGGAACTGAACAGATTTCCTTTGCTTGAGTCTGCAACATGGAACTCAGTCTGACATGTGGACCCATGGGAGGATTTGAATGCCACCCCTGCGTTGGAGAATCCAGTTGCATCCATCCAATAAGAGACCGAGTAGAAGTGACAGTTCAGTCAGTCAAACATTAAACTTTTAATTTCAGGGTGGTGAGTTTGAGTGCCATTTTGTTTTTTCCCTTTTTAAGGCTTCATTAGCAGAGAGTACAAGGAGTGTTTGAAATGAAATTCAGCAAAAGTATGAGAAAGTCTCACTTTGATTCGGGACTCATCTCTCTGCAGCATCTCGCTGTGAAAGATTGAACTACATCTCATTTCATTCCCAGCTCGGTGTCAGTGCGGCTCAGTGGGACTTCTGGCTGTCTCCTGCTTCACAATCCATCAGCGCTGAGAAAGCAATGGGGAATATTATTCACGGCTCTGTAACCTGATGACACCGATTTAAGGTGAATGGCAAAAGAACCAAAGGCAACATGAGGAAAAACTTCTTTTGCACAGCGAGTGGTTAAGATCTGATATGCACTGCTTGAGAGTGTGATGGAGGCTGATTCAACCATGGCTTTCAAAATGGTATAAGATAATTATCTGAAGTGGAAAAATTGCATGTTTTCATGGAATACATGAGTCTGTGGCATGAGCTGAGTTGCTCGTGCATAGAAGCAGCACAAGCACAATGACTTCCTTTTGTTCTGTAACTATTCTATGATCTATGATTCTTTTCAGAGTGAAATCAACACTCACATACAAGAAACTGACAGGTACACTGTAAACTTCGCATTACCAGACAAGAAATTGACAGATACAGTGTGAAACCCACAGTCACGTAGCAGCAGTTGGCAGGGAACGTGTAAAAATCTTTCTTTCATATCCCAACTGCAAGGTACAAAGGAAATTAGGTACAAACCCAGGCTCACACTTCAAAGACTGAGAGATGCAAAGCAAAACACATACTCACCTACAAGTACAGAGACGAAGACACACTCAGAGGAGGTGCAGATTAAAGACACATGCATGTAACAGAAACTGATAGGGATAGAATCAAACCCTTTCTCACTTCTCAGAAACTGATAGATATAGACAAAAGCTGATGCTCACATCCAAGTTGTTGAAAGATATGTGGTGAAACTCACAGAGCAATAGCAGAAACAAACAAGTACTGAATAATACCCACAGTCACAGACCAAAAACTGAAATATACTGAGTTAAACACCACTTTCTCGCACCAGAAACTCATGGCTACAATGTGAAGCTGACTCTATCCTCCCAGGCACTGACAGGTGCAAAAGAAAACACTCACGACGATTCCAGGTCATGAAATCTACGGAATAAAACCTTTCAGCTGAAAGAATAGCATTAATGACAGGTGTGATACCCAGAATGCTCAGCGGCCTAGAATCCGCCCTATCTGTGACAGGAGCGGGGCGCGCAGGCGCGGTAGAGAGCTTTGTCAGCAGCAGGAGCTGCGGGTTCGGAGTTGGAGCGGGATATTCACAAAGTGCGAGAAGACTTTGCGGGCTCACACAGCTGGAGCAGGGCCTCAGGGCCACAATAAGATGGAACAATCCCATCTGTATCCCTGCGGATGGCGGTGGTGAAGTTTTTCCCGGTGAGGCTTCCCGAAACGGCGTCTTTAAATGGATAAGAATTGGGGACTGGGCAGGGAGCGTCTGTAAATGGATAAGAATTGGGGACTGGGCAGGGAGCTTCTGCAAATGGATAAGAATTGGGGGACTGGGCAGGGAGCGTCTCTAAATGAATAAGATTTGGGTACTGGTCAGGAAGCGTCTGTAAATGGATAAGAATTGGGGACTGGGCAGGGAGTGTCGATAATTGAATAAGAGTTGGAGACTGGGCAGGGAGCGTTTCTAAATGAATAAGATTTGGGGACTAGGCAGGGAGCGTCGATAAATGCTTAAGAATTGGGGACTGGTTCGGGAGCGTTTTTTTATTCGTTCGTGGGATGTGGGCGTCGCTGGCTCGATCTCAGCTCGAGTAATGTGTCCAGTTCTGGGCACCAGGCTTTAGAAAGGACATCAAAGCTTCTGAGACAGTTCAGAGGAGATTTACTATAATGATACCAGAGATGAGGGGTGTCAGTTCTCTGGACAGGCTGGTGAAGCTGGGATTGTTCTCCTCAGAGTAGAGAAGGTTAAGGGAAGATTTAATAGAGGTGTTCAGAATCATGAAGGATTTTCATAGGGTAGAGAGGGAGAAACTGTTTCCACTGTCCTGGGGGTCAGTAACCAGAGGACACAGATTTAAAATAATTGGCCAGAAATGTCAAGGGGAGGTGAGGAGAGATCTTTTTACCCAGTAACTGATTCGGATTTGGAATGAATTGTCTGACAGGGTGGTGGAAACAGATTCAATTATAACTTTCATAAAGGAATTGGACAAATATTTCAAAGTGAAATTCTACAGGATTATGGGGAAATAGGCAGGGGGTTGGACTAATTGCATCATTTTGTCAGAGTCAGCAGAGGCACAATGGGGCCGAATGGCCTCCTTCTGTGCTGTATGATTCTATGAACATAAGAACGAGGAGCCGGAGTCGGCAAGTCAGCCACTCGAGCCTGCTCCGCCGTTCAATACAATCATGGCTGATCTCATCATGGCAGTTCTTGTTTCTTGCCAGTAGATGTCACTTCACTCCAATACAGTGAAGTTTACAAATCTGAGAGAGACACAACAGGAAAGAATTGTTCCCATTATAGTGAATGTGTGGGATTTAGAAATACTAGGAGTGGAGACGAGTTATTACTTCTCTGCTCGATCCCCATAGCCCTGTAAAAGTATTTCCTTCAAGTGCCCATTCAAATTCCTTTTGTAATCCTCGATTATCTCCATTTCCAACGCCCTCGTGGGCAGCGAGTTACAGATCATCACCAATCAGTGTAAAAAAGTTCTTGCGCACATTCCCCCTGTATCTCCTGTCCAAAACCTTCAATCTGTGTCCCCTAGTCCTTGTACCAATAGTTAACGGGAACAATGTTTCCTTGCCAATTTATTTAAAACTGTCATAGCCGAAAACACATCTATCAATTCTCCCCTCACTCTCCTTTGATGCAGGTAGAACAACCCTAGCTTTTCCATCCTAACCTTGTAACTAAAATCCTCCATCCCTGGATCCATTCTGGTGAATTTCCTCTGCATCCTCTCAAGGACGCTCACATTCTTTCTTAAGTGTGGTAAGCAAAACTGGAATCAACACGCCAACTGGGGCCGAACCAGAGCTTTATAATGGTTCAGCATAACTTCCCTGCTTTGTACTCAATGCCTCTTTTTTTCAAGCCCAAGATCCCATATGCTTTGCTAACCACTCTCGCAATATGTCTTCCCACCTTCAAAGATTGATGCACATGAACCCCCAAGTCCCTCTATTCCAACACACACTTTAGAACTGTGTCATTAAGTAAATATTGCCTCTCCCTATTCCTTATGCCAAAATACATCACCTCACACTTGTCACTATTAAATTTCTTCTGCCACCTGTCTGCCCATTCTGCTAGCCTATCATTGTCCTGTTGCAGGCAGTTTATATCATCCTCACTGTTTGCCACTCGTCCAAGTTTGTTGTCATCGGGACATTTTGAGATTCTACTCAATATTCCAAGATCCAAGTCCTTTATCTTTAGCAAAACAAGCAGTGGTTCTAGCACTGACCCTTGGGGAACACCTCTGTCGACTATCCTCCAGTCTGACAAAGAATCATTTCATAAGACTCCCTGTTTTCTGTCCTGAAACCAATTTTCTATCCAATTGGACACTGACCCTCCTATACCACGAACCTCAATTTTGTAAACCCCACTTTTATGTGGTACCTTGTCAAACGCTTCCTTAAAATCCATATAATCAACATCCACTGCATTCCCTTCATCAACCTGCTCTGTTAGTTCATCAAAAAATGCAGTTAGATTAGTCAAGCATGAACTCCCATTTATAAATCCATGCTCACTCTCCTTAATTAACTCGAACCTCTCCAAGTGACTGTTGATTTTTTACCCTGATTATTCTTTCCAAAACCTTACCCACCGCTGCTGTTAATCTAACTAGCCTGTAGTTACCCGGACTGTCCTTACACCCTTTCTTGAATAAGGGTGTCGCATTTGCCACTGTTTAATCCTCTGGCACGTCCCCCGTATCCAGGGAAGATTGGAAGATTATAGCAAGCCCTTCCGTTATCTGCATCCGCATTTCCTTTCGCAACCTGGGATGTGAGCCATCCGGACCAGGTGATTTATCTTCCCTAAGCACAGCCAGCCTTTTTAGTACCTCTCTCTCTCAATTTGTACCCTCTCCATTGACTCTACTCTCTTCACTTCGACTGATATTTTGTCAAATTCCACTTCCTTAGTGATCACTGATACAAAGTACTCATTAAGTAGATTAACATTGCCCTGCACCTCTAAGCTTATATTATCCTTTTTGTCCCTCAAAGGCCCGACTCAACCTCTTACAACCCACTTATCATTTACATGCTGCTCGAAGATTTTTGGGTTTCCTTTCATGTTGACTGTCAGTCTATTCTCAGAGAAAGAGAGAATAAGCAAATAAAGATGATATAAGTATTTCCCATCCTTGATGAGGTGGAATTTTTTATGCTGTGGGTAGTAATGTCTTGGCCCACAAGTGTGGTGGAAGCAGAGACAATCAATGATTTGAAAAGGAAATTAGATGGATACTTGAAGGAAACAAACTTGCAGGAGGAAAGGGACCGAGCTGGTGAGTGGAACTGACTAGATTGCTCCGGGGAGAGCCAGCATGGACGTGATAGGCCAAACGACCACCTTCTGTGCTGTAAATGACTCTGTGTTGTTTCTCAAATTCAATCCACTGGTGCTTGGTAAATAATTTCAAAGTAAATTGTGCAACCGGAAAATCAGGACCAAGGCAAGGTACGCATAAGGAAGCAAAACTGCCGGAACCCAGGATTGAACCAGGAACCTTTAGATTTTCAGTCTAACGCTCTCCCAACTGAGCTATTTCAGCCCTACGTTATCAGTGGCTTGGTGTCCTTGTTTTGGAAGAATATACATACATTCAAGTTTTCCAAAAAATTAAAGAACACAACATGTGAGTAATATTCCCCATTGCTTTCTCAGTACTGATGGATTGTGAAGCGGGAGACAGCCAGAAGTGCCACTGAGCCGCACAGACACCGAGCTGAGAATGAAATGAGATCAAATTCAATCTTTCATAGTGAGATGCTGCTGAGAGGTAAGAGTCCTGAATCAAAGCGAGACTTGCTCATTTCAAACACTCCCTGTACTCTCTGCTCATGAAGCCTTACAAAAGGGAAAAACAGAATGGCACTCAAACTCACAACCCTGCCATTAAAAGTCTCATATTCGACTGACAGAACTGTCACTTCTACTCGGTCTCTTATTGGATGGATGCAACTCCAACGCAGGGATGGCATTCAAATCCTCCCATGGGTCCACATGTCAGACTGAGTTCCATGTTGTAGACTCAAGCAAAGGAAATCTGCTCACTTCCAAAACTATCAGCGAATTGAAGCTGATTACAATGAACATCATCAGAGGTCAGAACAACCTGGTGAAAGAAGACACCCTGAAGAAGGATCCACAATTATTCAAAGGCATCGACAAAGTGAAAAACAAGAAAATCGATGAGTCAATGCAAGCCAAACAACAGAAACACTGAAGGATTCCATTCCATTCCAGTCCAGAACCCAGTCCTGTTGTTTTTGGAGTCAAGTCACAATTACAGCAGCAACTTTATATTCCCACTTGGCTATCTGTACATTTCGTTAATTGCAATTTTGTCGACAAGCTCTTTGAATCCAGTTGTCTGGTCCTCAAGCCAGCTCTGTTTGGAAGTCAATTCCACCTTCTGCAAGGCTGAAACCGATAGATAAAATTAATCTAAAAATGCCAGCAGGCCAGGGATCATCTGGGATTAGAACCCTGGATTTCTTACATGTTAATCAAGCACATTCCATAAGCGAGAATCATACCCCTAGACCAACGAGCCACTGACCAGTTAGGTTTCTTTAGCTGCTGTGGAATTTCACTGGAACCCCCCAGCCAATCATCCATTTTTTTTTTCAGATCAAAGCAACATCCTGCAAATGCTGAAATAAAAACAGAAAGTGCTGGAAATGTTCAGCAGCTCTGGCAGCATCTGTGCTGAGAGAAACACAGTTAACGTTTCAGGGCACTCACCTTTTGTTTCAGCCATCCTTTCAAACTGCTTCTGTCCATCCAATCTCACTTTCTATTCTATCCACATTCTAACCATTCACTACGTTACTACATTTTTCATGAATTCCTCATTTCTTCTATTAATGACAATTTTGTATTTCTGGCCTTTGCTTCAGACACCACCACAAGTGGAATCATGTCTCCATCTACTCAATCAAACCACTTCGCTGTTTCCTCCCATTGCAATGTTTCTTGAACCCTGACAGACTGTGGAGTTTCTGCTGCTTGATTGCAGTTCTTGCTTCCCGCCAGTAGATGTCACCTCACTCCAATACAGTGAAGTTTACAAATCTGAGAGAGACACAACAGGAAATAATTGTTCACATTATAGTGAATGTGTGGGATTTAGAAATACTAGGAGTGGAGACGAGTTATTATTGCACTCTGCTATTACATCTTTTATAATGGACTCCAGCATTTTCCCCACGACTGATGTCAGGCTAACCGGTATATAATTCGCTGTTTTCTTTCTGCCTCTTTTTTTAAATAGTGGAGTTACATTAACTACCGTCCAATCCATTTGAACTGTTCCAGAGTCCGCAGAATTTTGAAAAAAGACCAGAAATGCATCTGCTATTTCAAGGGCCACCTCCTTAAGTACTCTGGGATGCAGATTATCAGGCCTTGGGGATTTATCGGCCTTCAATCCCATCAATTTCCCAAACATTCCCTACTAATACAGATTTCATATAGTTCCTCCTTCTCATTAGACCCTATGTTCCCCAACATTTCTGGGAGGTAATTTGTATCGTCCTTTGTGAAGACAGAACCAAAGTATGTATTTAATTGGTCTGCCATTTCTTTGTTCCCCATTATAAATTCCCCCGTTTCTGACTGTAAGGGACCCACATTTGTCTTCACTAATCTTTTTCTCGACACATATCTAGAGAAGCTTTTACAGTCAGTTTTTATGTTCTCTGCTAGATTACTGTCATACTCTATTTCCCCCTTCTTAATCAATCCTTTTGTCCTCCTCTGCTAAATTCCAAACTGCTCACAATCTTCAGGTTTGCTGCTTGTTCTGGCCATTTTATATTTCTCCTCCTTGGATCTAATACTTTCCTTAATTTCTTTTGTAAGCCACAGTTGAGCCACCCTTACTGTTTTACTTTTGCACAGACAGGAATGAACAATTGTTGTAATTCATCCATGCGCTCTTTAAATGCTAGCCATTGCCTATCCACTGTCAACCCTTTAAGTAACGTTCCCCAATCTATCAGAGCCAACTCCCGCCTCATACCTTCATAGTTTCCTTTGTTTAGATTCAGGACCCTAGTCTCGGAATCAACTCTCTCACTCTCCATCTTAATGAAGAATTTCATCATATTATGGGCGCACTTCCCCATGGGACCCCACACAACAAGATTGTTAACTAATCCTTTCTCATTACACAATACCCAGTCTAGGATGGCCTGTTCTCTAGAGGTGTTATACACCTCTATCAATTCTCCACTCAATCTCCTTTGTTATAGGCAGAATAATCCTAACTTTTCCAACCTAACCTTGTAACTAAAATCCCCCATCCCTGGATCCATTCTGGTAAATCGCCTCTGCATCCCCTCAAGGACCCTCACATTCTTTCTAAAGTCTGCTGAGCAGAACTGGAAGCAACACTCCAATTGGGGCCTAACCAGAGTTTTATAATGGTTCAGCATAACTTCCCTGCTTTTGTACTCAATGCCTCTATTTATAAAGCCCAAGATCCCATATGCTTTGCTAACCACTCTCGCAATATGTCTTGCCACCTTCAAAGATCGGTGCACATGAACCCCAAGTCCCTTTATTCCAGCACACTCTTTATAACTGTGCCATTAAGTATATATTGCCTCTCCCTATTCCTTATGCCAAAATACATCACCTCACACTTGTCACTATTAAATTCCATCTGCCACCTGTCTGCCCATTCTGCTAGCCTATCACTGTCCTGTTGCAGGGAGTTCATATCATCCTCACTGTTTGCCACTCCTCCAGGTTTGGTGTCATCGGCATATTTTGAGATTCTACTCTGTATTCCAAGATCCAAGTCACTTACCTTCAGCAAAAAAAGCAGTGGTTCTGGCACTGACCCTTGGGGAACACCACTGTCCACTATCCTCCGGTCTGACCAAGAACCATTTAATATGACTCGCTGTTTTCAGTCTTTAAAACAATTTACTATCCAAATGGACACTGACGCTCCTAATCCATGAACCCCAATTTTGTTAACCACCCTTTTATGTGGTACTTTATAAAATGCTTTCGTAATATCCATATAAATAACATCCACTGCATTCCCTTCATCAGTATTCTCAGATCGTTTATCAACAAATGCAGTTAGATTCGTCAAGCATGAACTCCCATTGATAAATCCATGCCCACTCTCCTGAATTAACTCAAACCTCTCCAAAGGACTTGATTTTTTTCCCTGACCTGTTGATCTCATGCTGATAGCAAGCTCACCATAGATCATGTATTTGGCAATGTGACCGTCATCCATTTGGCCCAGTCAACAGAGTCACCGCTGACTCAAGAGGGCAAACATGCTGCGTATCCCTGCACGCTGGTGTACTTCCGCATTCAGCACTCTGTCCTGCCAGGAGATGCCCAGTATCCATCTGAGGCAGTGGAGGTGGAAGCTGTTCAGCCGCTTTTTTTGGCTTTTATAAGTTGTTGATGCTTCTCTACTATAAAGGAGGGTGCTGAGAACACAAGCCTGGTACACGTGGAGCTTTGTATTTTCGGTCAGTTTGCTGTCGGTTCACACTTGTCTTCTCAACTTTGACATGACAGCTGCAGCATTGGCAATTCTGGTGCTGATTTCAGCATCAAGGGCCAGATTGCTGGTGATTGTTGATTGAAGGTATGTGAAGCTGTTGACAACCTCCAAAGTGAGGTTGTCGATGTTGATGGAAAGTGGAGTCTCTACGTCCTGGCCCGTAACTTTCATCTTCCTGATGCTGATTGTCAGTCCAAACTCTTTGCAGGCCAGGGAGAACCGATCTACAAGCTGCTGTGACTGAACTTCATTATGGGATGTCAGCACAGCATCATCAGCAAATAGCAACTCACAGACTAGGAATTTACCCACTTTGGTCTTGGCGCACAGTCTTGCCAAGTTGAACAGCTTGTCGTCAGCTCTGATGTGCAGGTGAACACCTGTATCTGAGTAATTGAAAGTGTGCAATAGCAGCATGGAGAAGAATATGCCAATTATAAAGGATGTGATAACTAGACAGTTCGAAAATGATGACATGATTGGGCAGAGTCAACATAGATTTATGAAAAGGAAAACAGGTTTGAAAAACCTGTTGAGATTTTTGAGGATGTTACCTATAGAACAGATAAAGGAGAACCAGTGGATGTGTGGTATTTGCATTTTCCTTTGGTAAGGTCCCACACAGGAGGTGAGTAAACAAAATTAGAGCACATAGGCTTGGGGATAATATACTGATATGGATTGAGAATTGGTTAACAGACCGAAAACAGAGAGCAGGAATAACGGGTCCTTCTCAGGATGGCAGGCCTTTACTATTGGGGTACTGCAAGGATCAGTGTTGGAGCCACAGCTGTTAACAACCTATATAAATGATTTGGATGTGGGGATTAAATGTAATATTTCCAAGTTTGCAGATGACACAAAGCTCGGTGAAGTGTGAGTTGTGAGGAGGATGCAGAGAGGCTTCCAGGGGACCTGGAGAGGCTAAGTGAATGGGCAAGAACATGGAATATAATGTGAATAAGTGTGAAGTTATTCACTTTGGTAGAATAAACAGAAAGACAGAGTATTTCTTAAATGGTGAGAGGTTGGGAAGTGTCGATGTCCAAAGGGACCTGGGTGTCCTTGTTCCTGAGACACTAAAAGCTCTTGTGCAGGTGCAGCAATCAATTAGGAATGCAAATGGTATGCTGTACCCACACGAGGGGTCATGAGTACAGGAGTAAAGATGTCTTGCTGCAATTGTCTGGAGCCTTGGTGAATCCGCACTGGAGTATTGTGTACAGTTTAGTCTCCTCATCTTATGAAGGATACACTTGCCATAGAGGGGGTGAAACAGAGGGTCAACAGACTAATCTTTTTTTTGCATTTATTTCATTTCATCTCAGTTTGTTCAGTTTGCTTACCTACTGTTTTTTCAGGTTTGTACTTCCTGCTGTTCAATATTCAGTCCATTAACACCTAATCTGTACTAATGCTTTGTCTTTCAACACACCATTAACATATTGTTTGCCTTTGCTGCATGACCTTTTGGTCAGCTATGTGGCCTTGTCCAATCTACACCTTCTCCTTTGTTATCTCTTGCCCCACCCCCACCCCACTTGCTTATAACCTGTGACTTTTCTAATATATGTCAGTTCCGAAGATGGGTCACTGACCTGAAACGTTAACTCTGCTTCTCTTTTCACAGATGCTGCCAGACCTGCTGAGTGGTTCCAGCATTTCTTGTTTTTATGTCACCAGACTAATCCCTGGGATGGTGGGATTGTCTGATGAGGAAACTGGGCCTGTATTCCTTAAAGTTTCGAAGAATGAGAGGTGATCTGATTGAAACTGACAAAATTCTTACAGGGCGTGACAGTGTGGATGTAGACAGGATGTTTGCCCTGGTTGGTGAGTCTAAAACCAAAGGACATCGTCTCAGAATAAGGAGTAGGCCATTTAAAACTGAGATGGGTGGAATTTCTTCACTCAGACGGTGGTGAATCATTGGAATACGGTGCCCCAGAGGGCTGTGGCAGCTCAATCATTGAGCATGTTCAAGACAGAAATTGATAGAAATCTTGATACTCATGACATCAAGGGATATGGGGATAGCACGGGAAAGGGGCTTTGAGGTAGCTGATCAGGCATGATCGAATTGAATGGCAGAGCAGGCTCGACGGGCTGAATAGCTTACTCCGATGTTCCTCTGTTCCTAAGAGAGTTGGCGCCAGCGCGCAGCCCTGCTTTACCCCACTGCTGATCTTGAAAGCGTCTGATGTTGCTCCATTGTAACTGATGGAACTGTGCATGTTCTCGTAGAAAGAAGAGATGATGCCCAAGAGGTCAGGAGGGCAGCCGATGTTCCATTGCAGTTTGAAGAGGCCGTCTCTGCTGACAAGATCAAAGGCCTTAGTGATGTTAATAAAAATGTCTGAGGCTCTGTGGCGCAATGGATAGCGTGTTGGACTTCTAAATCATGATTAAGATGATATTCAAAGGTTGTGGGTTCAAGTCCCACCAGAGTCAGATTTTGGACCAGAAACAGAGGAGCACAACGGAACAACAAATGAAGAAATGCGTCAAAAGCACAGACTCGGAGACAGAGCGAGAGAGAGAGGAGCAGAGCAGGGGAAAATAAATTGAGGAGTGACGTCACAATGGAGAGTGAGAGCAGGGAAACAGAGAGCCGCTGGGGTGAGGAGACAGGATTTGGTTCTTTCTTCGGTGCAGTGCAAGGAGCTGTTTGGTGAGGATCTGGTAAGCTGTGACATCACAGGCAAGCAGGTAGTTGATTGGTTTGGAAGAACCGACCTGCTTGATGCGCATCTGGTAAGTGATTAAGATCCATTTTAGTCCTAACGTTTAAAATAGTAAACAAACTAGTGGTAAGTTTAATAAAATATGCAATAAAATGAATAATTGAATAAAATATTTAAGTAGTTAATTGAAACACGTTAAGGATGACAGGACAGGTGATGTGTCACAGCTGCAGCATGTGGGAGTTCCTGGATGCCAGTGTGATCCAGGGCAAACACGTCTGCAGTAAGTGTTTGCGGCTCAAAGAGGGAGAAAAAAGGAATGTAGTGGTAGCAGGGGACAGTATAGTAAGGTGAATTGACTCTGTTCTCTGCAGCAAAAGCAAGGGTCCAGACGGCAGTGTTGCCTGCCGGTGCCAGGATTCAGGACATCTGCTCAGGGCTGGAGCGAAACATACAATGGGAGGGGGAGGATCCAGTCGTCGTGGTCCATGTCGGTACCAGCGACATAGGCAGGACAAGGATAGAGGTTCTGCAAAGTCAGTATGAGGAACTAGGCACCAAATTAAGAAGCAGAACCTCAAAGTTAATCATCCCTGGATTATTACCTGAGCCATGTGCAAATTGGCATAGGACAAATAAGATTAGAGAAAGTAATGTGCGGCTGAAAGACTGGTGTGGTAGTAGTGGGTTCTGGTTCATGGTGCATTGGCACCAGTACTGTGGAAAGAGGTGGCTGTACCGTTGGGACGGTCTACACCTGAACCGTGCTGGTGCCGGTGTTCTAGCGAGCCACATAACGAGGGAAGTAGAGACGGTTTTAAACCGAACAGTGGGGGCAAGGGATCAAATTTGGGAAGATATGGTGAATCAAGGAGGAGAGACAAGGCAAGAGAGAAAGGTATAAGTATGGGAAATGATAAACAGACTGTGACAGGAAGGGACAGAATGTACAAATCTAAGAGTAAATCGACAGATAAGGCTAGCGGTGACAAAAATAATAAAAGGACAAAACTAAATGCTCTGTATCTGAATGCATGGAGCATTTGAAACAAAACAGATGAACTGGGAGCACAAATAGAATAAATAAGTACGATCTGATAGTCATTACAGAGACATGGCTGCAGGGCGACATAGATTGGGATGTGAATATTGGAGGTGACATGGCATTTTGGAAGGACAGGAAGCTAGGAAAAGGTGGCGGGGTAGCTCTGTTAATTAATGATGGTATTAGCGTAATAGAGAGGGATGACGTGAGTTCTGGAGATCAGGATGCAGAAGCAGTTTGAGTACAAATGAGAAATCATAAAGGCAAGAAGTCACTTGTGGGAGTGGTGTACAGGCCACCTAACATTAACCACACTGTCGGATGGGATATAAAAGAAGAAATAATGGCAGCTTGTCAGAAAGGTACTGTGATAATTATGGGGGATTTTAATCTAAATATAGATTGGAAAATTCAGATGGGCAGAGGTAGCCTAGATGAGGAATACATAGAATATTTTGGGGATAATTTCTTGGAACAATACATTCTGGAGCCAACCAGAGAGCAGGCTATACTAGACCTGGCATTGTGCAACGAGATAGGATTAATTAATGACCTCATAGTTAAGGTGCCCCGAGGTAGCAGCGATTATAATATGATTGAATTTTACATTCAGTTTGAGGGAGAGGAGAGTGGGTCCCAGACTAGTATTTTAAATTTAAATAAGGGCAATTATAAGGTCATGAAAGCAGAGCTAGCTAAAGTGAACTGGCAAATTAGGTTAAGGGATAAGTCAATAGAGATGCAGTGGCAGACATTTAAGGGGATATTTCAGAATACACAGAATAGATACATTTCAACGAGAAAGAAAAGTTCCAAAGGTGGGACTCACCATCCATGGTTCACGAAAACAGTTAAAGATACTATCAAACTTAAAGAAAAAGCCTATAATTGTGCAAAGGTGGGAGGCAGGTCAGAAGATTGGACAGAATATAAAAAAACAGCAAAGAATGACTAAAAGATTGAGAAGGAAGGTAAAATTAGAGTATGAGAGAAAGCTCGCAAGAAATTTCAAGACAACTAGTAAGAGTTTCGATAGATATTTTAAAAAGAAAAGAGTTAACAAAGCGACTGTTGGTCCAATAGAAAGTGTGTCTGGGAAATTAATAATGGATAATTAAGAGATGGCAGATGAATTGAACAGATACTTTGCATCGGTCTTCACTATTGAGGATACAAATAACATCCCAGTATTAGCCGTATATCAGGAAATTGAAGGGATGGAGGAACTCAAGAAAATTACAATCACCAGGGAAGTGGTACTAAACAAATTGTTGGAGCTGCGGGTTGACAAGTCGCCAGGTCCTGAATTGGCTAGTGAGATAGTTGATGCGCTGGTTTTAATATTCCAAAATTCCCTAGATTCGAGAAGGTTCCGTTAGATTGGAAAAGAGTGAATGTAACTCATTTATTCAAAAAGGGAGGGAGACAGAAAGCAGGAAACGACAGGCCAGTTAGCTTAACATTTGTCTGAGGGAAAATGTTTGGAGCTATTGCAGAGGATGTTATAGCAGGGCATTTAGAAAAAATTAAGGTAATCAGGCATAGTCAACATGGATTTTTGAAAGGGAAATCATGTTTAACCAATTTATTGGAGTCCTTTGAGGGAGTTACATGTGCTGTGGATAAAGGGGAACCAGTGGATGTATTGTATTTCGATTTCCAGAAGGATAAGGTGCCATATCAAAGGTTATTGCAGAAAATAAAAGCTCATGGTGTCGGGGGTAACATATTGGCATCGATAGAAGATTGGCTAGCTGACAGGAAACAGAGAGTCAGCATAAATGGGTCATTTTCTGGTTGGCAAGAAGTAACGAGTGGTGTGCCACAGGGATCTGTGCTGGGGCCTCAACTTTTTACAATTTATATAAATGACTTAGATGAAGGGACCGAAGGTATTGTTGCTAAATTTGCTGATCACAAAGATAGGTAGGAAAGCAGGTTGTGAAGAGGATATAAGGGGGCTACAAAGGGATATAGATAGGTTAAGTGATTGGGCAAAGACCTGGCAAATGGAGTATAATGTGGGAAAGTCGGAAATTGTCCACTATGGCAGGAAGAATAAAAAAGCATATTATCTAAATGGTGAGAGATTGCAGAGCTCTGAGATGCAGAGGGATCTGGGTGTCCGAGGGCATGAATTGCAAAAGGTTAGTATGCAGGTCCAGCATGTAATTAGGAAAGCTAATAGAATGTTATCATTTATCACCATGGGAATTGAATACACTAGTAGGGAGGTTATGCTTCAGCTATACTGGACATTGGTGAGACCTCTTCTGCAGTACTGAGTACTGTACTGGTCTCCTTATTTATGGAAGGATGTAAATGCATTGGAGGTAGTACAGAGAAAGTTTACGAGACTAATACATGGAATGGGTGGGCTGTCTTACGAGGAAATATTGGACAAGCTAGGCTTGTCTCCGCCAGAGTTCAGAAGAGAAAGAGGCGACATGATTTGTTATTTAATTTATTAATTAACAAATTAGCTATCCTCCAGTCTTCTGGTACCTCACCCGTGGCTAACGATGATACAACAATCTCTGCCAGCGCCCCAGCAATCTCCTCCCTTGCTTCCCATAGCATCCTAGGATACATCTGATCAGGCCCTGGGGATTTATCCACCTTAATGCGCTTCAAATCCTCCAACACCTCCTCCTTTGTAATGTTGATATGCTGCAGGATATCGCTGTTCCCTCCCTTGAACTCACTAGCTTCCATGACCTTCTCCACGGTAAATACAGACGAGAAATATTCATTTAAGACCTCGCCCATTTCGCGTGGCTTCACACATAGATTGCTACACTGATCCTTAAGGGGACCTACTCTCTCCCTAGCTACCCTTTTACTCTTAATACACTTATAGAATCTTTTAGGATTCTCCTTTATCTTATCTGCCAGGGAAATCTCATGGACCCTTTTCGCCCTCCTAATTTCCTTCTTAAGTATACTCCTATATCCCCTATACTTCTCGAGGGACTCGCTCGATCCCAGCTGCCTATACCTGACGTATGCCTCCTTCTTTGTCCTGACCAGACCCTCAATATCCCTCGTCAACCAAGGTTCCCTAAACTTGCCAGCCTTGCCCTTCCATCTAACAGGAACATGCTGGCCCTGAACTCTTCCTATCTCACTTTTAAAAGCCTCCCACTTGCCAGACGTCCCTTTACCTGTAAACAGCCTCTCCCATTCAACTTTTGAGAGTTCCTGTCTGATGCCATGGAAATTAGCCTTCCCCCAATTTAGGACTTCAACCTGAGGACCAGTCCTATTCTTTTTCATAACTATCTTGAAGCTAATAGAGTTATGGTCACTGGTCCCAAAGTGCTCCCCCACTGCCATATCAACCACCTGCCCATTCTCATTTCCTAAGAGGAGATCGAGTGTAGCCCCTTCTCTAGTCGGGCCATCCACGTACTGCTTCAGAAAACTATCCTGGATTCACTTAACAAATTCTTCCCCATCTGATCCCTTAGCACTGAGGCAGTCCCAGTCAATATTAGGGAAGTTAAAATCACCTACTATTACAACCCTATAATTCCTATAACTATCTGTGATTTCCCTACATATATGTTCCTCCACTTCCCTCTGACTATTGGGGGGCCTATAGTATAATCCCATCAAAGGGATCACCCTTTTATTATTTCTAAGTTCTACCAGTATGGCCTCACTGGACATTCACCCCGGGATATCCTCTCTAAGTACTGCCGTGATGTCCTCCCTAATCAATAGTGCAACTCCCCCTCCTCTCTTACCTCCACCTCTGTCACGCCGGAAGGATCGGTACCGCGGAACATTGAGCTGCCAGTCCTGCCCATCCCTCAACCACATTTCCGTAATAGCTACAATACCACAATCCCATGTACCGATCCATGCTCTGAGTTCATCTGCCTTACCTGTAAGGATACTTGCATTAAAGTAAATGCAGTTTAGCCCACCAGACCTTCCACGATCCCTGTCCTGCCCCTGCCTGGCCTGCCTACTGGACTTGGTTGCTTTAACCTCTCCATTTGTCTCAACTATCTCATCGGAGAGACTACTACTTTGGGTCCCACCCCCGCTGCAAGACTAGTTTAAACCCTCCAGTGTATTACTATAAAATCTCTCTGCAAGGATATTGGTCCCCTTCCAGTTCAGATGCAACACGTCCCTCTTGTACAGGTCACCTCTGCACCAGAAGAGATCCCAATGTCCAAGTACCTGAAGCCCTCCCGCCTTCGCCAGTCTTCAGCAATGCATTCATTTGCCTAATCCTCCTATTCCTACCCGCACTAGCACGTGTCACAGGGAGTAATCCTGAGATTACAACCCTAGAGGTCCTGCTCTTTAACCTTCTGCCTAACTCCCTATATTCACTTTGCAGAACCTCATCCCTCTTCCTGCCTATGTCGTTCGTACCAATATGGACCACGATCTCTGGCTGCACACCCTCCCCTTTCAGAATTTCCGGCAGCTGCTCCGAAACATCCTTGACCCTAGTATTAGGGAGGTAACATACCATCCTGGAGTCTCGTTTGCGGCCACAGAAACGCCTATCTGCACCCCTTATGATAGAATCCCCTATCACAATAGCTCTTCCACCCCTTTTCCTCCCCTGCTGTGCAGCAGAGCCCTCCGTGGTGCCACGGACCGCGCTGTTGCTCTTTTCCCCTGGGAGGTCTTCCCCCCAACAGTAACCAAAGCGGTGTATCTGTTTGAGAGGGGGATGGCCACAGGGGACTCCTGCACTACCTGCCTGCTCCTACTATTCCATCTGGTGGTCACCAATCCCTTTCCTGCCTGTGCATCCATTACCTGCGGTGCGACCACCTCACTAAACATGCTATCCATGACGCCCTCAGCTTCGTGGACGCTCCACAGTGAAACCACCCGCAGGTCAAGCTCCATAATGCGAGTAGCCAGTAGCTGCAGCTGGATACACTTCCTGCACACATGGTCGTCATGGAGACTGGGAGGGTTCCTGAATCCCCACATAGCGCAGGAGGAGCATATCACGGGGCTGAGCTCTCCTGCCATGACTTACCCTTAGATTAATTAGTTAATCCCTTAATTAAAAAATACTAATGACACTATGGGCATTGTTCTACCCACTACAATCTAAAGTCCTTCATAAGCTACACTGAATAAAAAATACACTTTAGTAGTACTCATCTTATCAGCAGAGGTTTTTTTTCAAGTAAAAAAAGCTTTGCCCTTTTCTTTAAGATATTTAAATACACTAACAGCAGTGACTCACCAACCAATCACCTTGCAGCTCTCCTCTGACATCACAGTTGGCTTCTTTTTTTTCAAAACTCCAGCACACTGGAAGATCTCCACTCCACTCCTGGAAGGTAAGAGACTGGGCCTCGATCCTCGGATTGGATTTATAGGCTCCGCTCTCAACGTTCTCCTCATATCGGTCCATACAGGTCTGCTCCGCTCCGCTCCTCTCCGCTCCCGGAAGGTAATTCACCAGCATTTGCAGAAAAGTCGGTCTTAAGCTGTTGCAGTACCTGTTAGAAAGATAGTCTAAGCTATTCTGAAGTCATCTTCCAATGTCATCTACATGGAAGCAGGATTTTAAAGGATAAGATGTAGTTTTTAAAAGTCACTTCAATCTTGCTCAAGAGTCTTTACAAAGAAGCCAAGTAAATCTTGATAAAAAGTCATTTACATTTAGAGATCTTTTAAAAGCACTTCAATCTTGTTAATAAAAAGTCAGATGTAAATTTCAGAACTCTGATCAGGCTATGCTAAAAAGTTACATACAATTAAGAAATAAAATACAACATTTAAAAGCTCTGAGCTCCCTCTGAAAGTTGACCACTGCTGCTGCCGGTGTCTTCCTGGAATAGTGGAGCTGTTGTGTCAACAGAAAAGTCTTTCCCGAGCAGCCCTGAGCCTGTTGGTACCGGCTTTAATCCAACCCAGGTAAAAATCAGGGTACATTGTGGGCAATGAGCCCAAATTGCTGAACTACAGGTCCCTGTCACTTTAAAGAGTGGGCTGGTGCGATTATGATCAGAGGCTCCTTCTCAGCACATTTCTCACCACCACAACTTCCAGATGCTGGTGTTAGTGTGTGCATGTACTGGCAGTTGCAGTGCTCTTCAGACCCTCAATAGCAGTGAAAGTCTCAGAGTTCACCACTATTGGGGCTGTAGAATCCAGGCCAATATCTCACAGTCCTGTTAGATTTGCTCTCCCTCTGTACAAAATCAAACTCCACACATTGTCTTTCACTCACTCCTGTTTCCAGCCCTGATGATGCAGAAATCCCCTCTCAAAGGTACACAATCCAGTTGATTTCTGATCAAATACCTCCTTCCTCATTCAATAGAGGAAACAGAGACATGAACAGGAGTCAGGTGCAAGAAAGTTTCACCAACAGAGCAAAGAAAGGCACCAACAAAAGTCACGCCTACTTTCCAAATCATTTCATTGGAATATTCTTTCACTTGTTTTGTCGGATGACTGCAATAAATCTGAAAATGAGCACCACGAGGTTTGTGTTCACTAGTCACTTGTTCTCCTGTGTTTGTCTGTCAGGTTTGTAATTCAATTTGTATTGGATATTGAAGAGAATCTATTTTCAAGATGATTACACATCGTACTGTGTTTAAAGCAACCAACTTGTAAAATGGAAGATAATGAATGTTTCAATACCTGTGTGACCAGATTCTTCCAATGCTTTTCAACAGCTCGATTGATGATGCTTGTAATCTGTATCCTGTGGAGAATGGGAGAGGAGAATAAAAACATGGTGCATGAACAGGACAGACTGTGTAAAATGGGAGCACAGAAATACTGCCACCTCATTGAAAGTTAATGAGATTTATTCTAAGTCAGACACCTGTCCACAATGAACAAGTGAATACATTAATTGTCCACTTTCAATCTAAATGGGACTGAGGTTCCAACAGAGAAGTTTTCTGGAAAATACCTGCTTTTTTTTTGGGCCTCCTTATCTCGAGAGACAATGGATACGCGCCTGGAGGTGGTCAGTGGTTTGTGAAGCAGCGCCTGGAGTGGCTATAAAGGCCAATTCTGGAGTGACAGGCTCTTCCACAGGTGCTGCAGAGAAATTTGTTTGTTGGGGCTGTCGCACAGTTGGCTCTCCCCTTGCGCCTCTGTCTTTTTTCCTGCCAACTACTAAGTCTCTTCGACTCGCCACAATTTAGCCCTGTCTTTATGGCTGCCCGCCAGCTCTGGCGAATGCTGGCAACTGACTCCCACGACTTGTGATCAATGTCACACGATTTCATGTCGCGTTTGCAGACGTCTTTATAACGGAGACATGGACGGCCGGTGGGTCTGATACCAGTGGCGAGCTCGCTGTACAATGTGTCTTTGGGGATCCTGCCATCTTCCATGCGGCTCACATGGCCAAGCCATCTCAAGCGCCGCTGACTCAGTAGTGTGTATAAGCTGGGGATGTTGGCCGCTTCAAGGACTTCTGTGTTGGAGATATAGTCCTGCCACCTGATGCCAAGTATTCTCCGAAGGCAACGAAGATGGAATGAATTGAGACGTCGCTCTTGGCTGGCATACGTTGTCCAGGCCTCGCTGCCGTAGAGCAAGGTACTGAGGACACAGGCCTGATACACTCGGACTTTTGTGTTCCGTGTCAGTGCGCCACTTAGTAGTTGGCAGGAAAAAAGACAGAGGCGCAAGGGGAGAGCCAACTGTGCAACAGCCCCAACAAACAAATTTCTCTGCAGCACCTGTGGAAGAGCCTGTCACTCCAGAATTGGCCTTTCTAGCCACTCCAGGCGCTGCTTCACAAACCACTGACCACCTCCAGGCGCGTATCCATTGTCTCTCGAGATAAGGAGGCCCAAAAGAAACTGCAGTGCTGCAGTTTTAAAATTGATGAACTGGAACATCTTATACTAACTTTCAAATAACTGTAGTGATTGTATAGTTCTCATGGTGGAGAGAAGGAGTTGTTTATAAATATAAGCTGAAAGACACATTTGTGGATTGGTGAATGAGTTTTATCTTTCTGAAATGTATTTGTCCATTGGTTGCAGGTCACTGGAAATTCTTTTTTACATTTAAATTGTAGCAGCAGCAGTTAGCAGCAAAATGTCTGATTAATCAGAGTAGTGGGTCTGGGAAACACTTAAACAGCCGAGACCCTGTAAAACAGAACTCCAAGTAATAGTTTAAATAAGGCACTGAACTGACAGAGCGGCAAAGGCCTGCTCAGGTCAGGAAAAAAAACCCGACACGAACCTGACAGAACTACATTGGACCCGAGCCCGACCCGGCCCGAGTATCTCCATTTATTCCCGCGCCCGAACCGACCCTTACCCGACCACCGGAATGTTCACTTTATCTACCTCCTGAATCCGAATCGACAGGAAGCTGCAGCATGAGCGCAATGACGTCATAGAGATGCTCACTTGCTCACTGAGCAGACTCAGAGTTTCCCTCCTTGATGACCCGGACTCCCAGCTTAGGTTGGCTTTTCAACTTTTGACACTTATTAAACTCAACTTCCCAGCAGAGTTAAATGTAATACTTACTGTGTGTGTCCGACACGGACTCAGCCCGACCTGGACCCAGCCCGACCCGAACCTGGCCCGACCTGACCCGAGCCCGAAAGCCAGACCCGGAAGAGCGACCCAACACGACCCGGACCCGACACAGGTCGTCGGGTCCCGTTGGGTTCAGGTCGGGTGGCAGGCCTTTCCAGAGCGGAGGTCAGATGAGGATTGAATTAATTTCAATCACTGAATCTAAACAAGAAGTAAATCTGCCAGGAATGGAAGACTGTTCTTTATCTGTGAGGTTGTGGCGCATCGGTAGCGCGTCTGACTACAGATCAGAAGGTTGTGTGTTCAAATCACGTCAGGCTCAGTTGTATTTTACAGCAGTTCAAGTTCCTGGATTTGAAATCAGAAAAGAGTTCGTTCTCTTGGAATGTTCGTGCATGGTAGAATTTCAAGATCAACTTTAATAGATTAAAGTCCTGATTTCTGGTTCCGTTCCATTTCCATGCTCAGTTCTTATTTCACACTGTTTTATATCAGAACAATGTTTCAGGGTTGTGATGTGTCCATTGTTTGTGCAATCGCTCTGTCACCCAGTGTGAGAAATAAAACACAAACCGCACAGCGTGCGGCTCAAACCCATACCTGGCTCTGTCTATAGGCCGCTTAGTTCAGTTGGTGAGGACGCAGTGTTGAGAACAACAAGGCTGTGGATTTGATCCCCATGTGCGCTGTCACATGGTCAGTCATTAATTTGACACATTTTTGTAACACTTAAAATCCAACTTTTAGATGCAAACAAGTTTACATCAAATGTCAAAGGGAATTTATTTTGAATAACATCCATTGCATCTTTGTCACTGGTCTGGAGTAACACAGAATTCTTTCCAATTATCTTCTGTTTGCTAATAAACGTTGAACTCGTGGCCTGTTCTCGTTAATGGTCACGAGCAGCAAAAACAGACAGAGCAAGTCTGACCGCCCAGAGATGTGGAAAAGGCTTCAGTTTGGGACATATGCAGCAAATCAAATGTTCACCCGGCCCCGAAAGATTCAAAATCTGGGGAAAAGGACACAAGGAGATAGAGAATAAGCGAAAGCAGACAATTTAAATATTTCCCATCCTTGATAACTCTGTATTCCAATCCAACCTTCAGAGTTGGGTAAATAATTTTAGTGTAAATTGTGCAGCTCAAGAGTCAAAACCAAAGGGCGATGCAGAATAAAGGAGAACTGCCAAAACCCCAGATTGAACCAGGGATCTTCAGTCTAACACACTCCCAACTGAGCTATTTCAGTCTCACAGGCTTGGGATGATAAGTGGCAAGTAACATTCGCACCACACAAGTGCCAGGCAATGACCATCTCCAACAAGAGAGAATCTAACTATCTCCCCTTGACATTCAATACCATTACAATCACTGAATCCCCCACCATCAACATCATGGAGGTTACCATGGGTAGCCATACAAATAACGTGACTAGAAGAGCAGGTCAGAGGCTTGGAATCCTGAGGTGAGTAATTACAGTGCAGCTGTTGGCTCCACCCCAGGGGCTGAATTTGTTCTGTAAACCATGAAGCAGCTTCCTCTCAAATCCCAGGTTTATCAATAAATCCTCTTACAAAAGCCCCAAAGTGTGATATATTCCTCTCACTCATCCATGACTCCTGACTCCCCAAAGCCTGTCCACCATCTGCAATTCACTTGCCTGGATGGGTGCAATTCCAACTCAAGAATCTCAACACCGTCCAGGACAAAGCAGCCCACTTGATTGGCACCCCATCTACAAACATTCTCTCCCTCCACCATTGGCACACAGTGGCAGCAGTGTGCACCGTCTACAAGATGCACTGCAGCAATGCACCAAGACTCATTCGACAGCACCTTCCAAACCCAGCGACCTTTACCACCGAGAAGGGCAAGGGCAGCAAATGCAGGGGATACCACCACCTGCAAGTTCCCCTCCAAGCCACACACCATCCTGACTTGGAACTATATCGCCGTTCCTTCACTGTCGCTGGGTCAAAATCCTAGAACTCCCTTTCTCACAGCACTGTGGGTGCACCTACCCCACACGGACTGCAGCGGTTCAAGAAGGCAGTTCACCACCACCTTCTCATGGGCAATTAGGGATGGGCAGTAAATGCTGGCCTGGCCAGCAACGCCCACATCGCATGAATGAATGAATAAAAAAGTGAAGTAGCCCTTGTGTCATTGTTTTGGGAGAAAATATAACCCTGGTGGAATTGCCCCTCCCAATCACACCTCACTTCATAGAACATAGAAAATGGAGAACATTTATGGCACAGAATGAGACTATTTAGCAATCGTGTCTGTGCCAGCTGAAAAAGAGCGATCCAGCCCAATCCCACTTTCCAGGTCTTGGGAATGGGATCTGAACAGATCTCAGAGCTCACATTATGTGAATGTTCTGTTGAAGTGTTGGTGAGCTGATATACCAGGGGAGATTCACATTGTTGGACACAGTGTGAAATACATTCAAGTATTTATAAAACATTACAACATGTGAGTAATATTCCCCATTGATTTCTCAGCACTGATGGATTGTGAAGTGGGAGACAGCCAGAAGTCCCAGTGATCCACACTGACCATGAGCTGAGAATGAAATGAGAAAAAGTTCAATCTTCAGCAGCGAGATGCTACAGAGAGGTAAGAGTCCTGAATCAAGGAGAGACTTTCTCATCCTGCTGTTGAATCTCATTTCAAACACTCCTTGAACTCTCTGCCGAGGAATTCAGAGCTGGATAACGCCTGTAAAATCAGCCTAAAAAGGAAATAGAAAACACCCACCGTGGGCTCAAACTCAAAAACTTGAGATTCAGAGTTTCATGCTTTCATCGACTGAGCTCACTAGGCCTGAGACAGTGTCCCCGTCCTGTCTGTTATTGGACGGTGCAGCTGTTGGCTCCACCCCAGGGGCTGAATTTGTTCTGTAAACCATGAACCAGCTTCCTCTCAAATCCCAGGTTTATCAGTAAATCCTCTTTCAAAAGCCCCAAAGTGTGATATATTCCTCTCACTCATCCAGAACAAAAGTTACATCTTTTGCTCTTTTTACCTTCCAAACATTGACTTCTATTTTGCTCAGCATTTATTTCTCTCTCCGTTTTATGTTGTGCATTTCCTAATAAACATTTCATTTCAATTATTTATGAGGGATGAAATGAACAGAAAAGATTTTCTGCAATGGTACCAGGGGTGTGGGACAGAGTGAGTGGTTCGGATCTGGAATACACTGCCTGAGAGTGTGCTGGAGGCAGATTCAATCGTGGCTTTCAAAAGGGAATTGGATAAACAACTGAATAGAGAACATTTGCAGGGCTACAATGAAAGGGCAGAGGAGTGGAATTAGCTGATCTGCTCTTGCAAAGAGCTGCCAAGGACATGATGGACTGAATGGTCTCCTTCTGTACTGTAACCATTTGATTCCTTGATTCTAACTCTGTCAAGGTTGTTCTGAACTTGCTCTGCTCCAAGGAGAACAACCCCAGCTTTTCCAGTCTCTGCACATAACTGAAGTTATGAGGAACCATGGGGAACCCACTGTAAACCTTCCTCCAGACAGAAATACAACTGTTCACCACCACACTGTGACCCAGCTGTTCACATGATTTGGATGCGGGGACCAAATGTAGTATTTCCAAGTTTGCAGATGACACAAAACTAGGTGGGAATGTGTGTTGTGAGGAAGTTGCAAAGCGGCTTCAAGTGAATTTGGACAGACTTAGTGAGTGGACATGAAAGTGGCACATGAAATATAATGTGTAAAAATGTGAGGTTATCCACTTTGGTAGGAGAAACAGATGTGCAGATTATTTGTTAAATGGTAAGAGTGTGAATGTACAAAGGGGCCTGGGTGTCCTTGTCAATAAGTGACTGAAAGCTAACATGCAGGTGCAGCAAGCAATTAGGAAGGCTAATGATATGTTAGCCTCTATCGCAAGAGGATTTGAGTACAGGAGTAGTGAAGCCTTGCTTCAATTGTATATAACCTTGGTTGGTCTGCACTTTGGAATACTGTGTGAAGTTTTGTTCCCCTTACCTTAGGAAGGATATCATTGCCATAGAGGGAGTGCAACGAAAGTTCACCAGACTTGTTCCCGGGATGGCGGGACTGTCAAATGAAGAGAGATTGGAGAAACTGGGCCTGTATTCTCTAGAGCTTTGAAGAATGAGAGGTGATCTCATTGAAACTTACAAAATATTTAAAGGGATAGACAGGTAGATGAAGCTAAGATGTTTCCCCCGGTTGAGGAGTCTAGAACCAGGGGACACAATTTCAACGTAAGGGGAAAGCCACTTAGGACAGAGATGAGGAGAAATTTCTTTACTCAGTGGGTTGTGAATCTTTGGAATTCTCTACCTCAGAGGGCTGTGGAAGCTCAGTCATTGAGTATGTTTAAAGCAGAGATTGACAGATTTCTAAATACAAATGACATAGGGGATATGGAGATAGTGTGGGAAAAAGGCATTGAAGTGGACGATCAGTCATCATCATATTGAATGGCAGGGTGGGCTCGACGGGCTGAATGGCCTACTCCTGCTCCTATGTTCCTATCAGTCTGCAAACTTCATATGCATGCTGTCATTGTCCCTTTCATTCCATGGGCTTCAGTTTTACTGGCAGTCTAGTATGTGACATCATCAAGAAGGTTTTTAATAAGTTAAATAAGGAGAAATTGTTTCCAGTGGCAAAAAGGTCAGTAACCAGAGGATGTATTTATCAGGTGATTGAGAAAAGAACCAGAGGCGAAATGAGGTATGATTTTTTATACAGTGATGTGTTGTGATCTGGAATGCACTGTCTGATCAGGACTTGAAAGCAGCTTCAGTCGTAACTTTGAAAAGCAATTGGGATAAATACTGGAAGGAAAAATGTACAGATTACAGGAGACAGCACTGACACAATGGACCAAATGGTCTCCTTCTTTGGGTATCATTCTATGGTTTTATGAACATAATGTTGATACAATTCGCTGAGTTGGAAGGGAAGTGAACCCAGATTCCGGGTATTCTAAACACCAGACCCAAACCAAATGAACACGCTCGTTGTTTAATCTCTGTTTTTCACACCAGCTTCTCCTCGCTCTTTCTGTGTTTCCTGCCTGGTCTGTTCCTCTAACCTTCATTCCTGACACTCTATTGAGAATGGCCAACTCACTGCACCTCTCACTCACACCGTCACTCCACCCCTTCACCCACTTCCAAACCTCTTTGTTCAACAGTACCTCACATCTGCTCCTCTGCTCCATTAATATAACAGGAAAACATTTTCAAACAGACATTTCCAGACAGTGAACGTTCCAGTAAGACAAGGTAAAGATCAGATTCATTCACTTTAAACACAGAGAGAGCAGCTCTCCCTGTTCAGTCTAAGGAGCAGATGTGGTTTCACTCCCATTAGTCTTAGAGACATGCGCCAGAATTTTAAGGGACCGTTGGAGACGGGAATGGAGGCCGGGGAGGGGGAGGTGGGGTGTATAAAATAGGGATGGAAGACGTTGGACCGGATTTTTCTGTCGGCGGCTGACATGGAGGGCAGACTTAGCACATCCACACGGCAAGAAGGCATTGAAAGTATTTATGAATCCAATTGTCAGCAATTTTATTCACTGGATCCAATTGAACTAATAGAACACGGGAACCACGGGGCTTCAGAGCCTCGCCTGGTTAAAGGAGGTGACTGGGAGGTGGGAGCTGAGTGTTGTCTTCACTGGGAAGCTATCGGGTGAGGCAGCGTCACTTGGCAGCAAGGGTGGAGGGGGAAAGGGCATCGGGAAACACTGTCAGGAGTGGGGGCCAATGTGCCAGCTCTGCAGAGGGAACAACACCAGGGTGCCATTGGGGCAGTGCCACTTCATTGAGGATGACAAATGAGGTAAATGTGGCTGGGTGTTGTTTACTGTGAAGGCCTTGCACTCAGGGAGGGGCAACCTGTCATGGGCCTCATTCGAGGCTCCCATTGAGGAGGAGGAGGAGGAGTAGAGAGGAAGGGAGGGAGGCGCAGGCACCAGCAGGGGCACCACAGCAGCTTGGGGGCCCACATGAAGGCCAGCCTCGAACAGGAGGCTGGAGAAGGAGGCAGAGGAACACGTCAGCCGAGGTTCAACTACCTGCAGATGTCCGAGTGACAGTGTCTCCGCAGACTGCACCTCTCCACGGAGGTCGTCACTGATCTCTCTGCCATGATGCAGCTGTGCCCCATGCGACTTGGTGGGCACCTGATGCCAGTGTCACTGAAGGTCACCGTGCCACTGAACTTCTGCACCACCAGATCATTGTGGGGATCCACTGGAGATATGTGTGGAATCTTACAGTCTGTAGTGAATCAGTGCATCAAGGAGGTCACCAATGTCCTGTTCAGGAGGGCCGGTGACTATGTGCACATTGATCCAAACAGTCAAGCTGAGAGAGCTATAGGATTTGGGGCCATCGCTGGATTCCACCAGGTGTAGGGTGTCATTGACTGCACCCATGTGACCATCAAGGCTCCTGCAGACCAGCCAGCAGCCTTCAACAGGAAGGGCTTCCACTTGCTCAGTGTGCAATTGGTCTGCGACCACTGCAAATGGATCCCATAGGTGTGTGCACAAATCCCGGGAAGCAGCCACAACGCCTGCATACCAAGGTACTCCCAGGTGCCAGAACCTTTCCGCGGCCCCATCCGCTTTCAGAGATGGATCCTTGGAGACAATGGCTACCCACTGAGGACATGACTACTGACGTCTGTGAGGAACCCACGCACGGATGCAGAGGAGAGGTACAACACCTGCTGCGGGTCAACCCGAGCGACCATCAAGGAGGCCATTGGTCTCCTGAAGATGAGATTCAGGTGCCTAGATCGATCCAGTGGAGCCCTTCAGTATGTCCCGGCGAGGGTCTCGCATATCGTGGTGGTTTGCTGTGCACAGCACAATCTGGCATTACAGAGGGGCGAGGTGTTGACTAGTGAGGATATCGTGGAGTGTGATGTCTCCTCTGATGATGAGGATGTGGAGGAGGATGCTGCCCAAGCAGTGCCAGATGAAGAACCTCACTCACAGCAGGAAAGGGGCCATGAGATACACACAAGGGAGACATGAGACACCCTTATACATTCAAGTTTCCTTTGAGCCTTACCACCTTCTGGAACCACAGCAATAAAGTCTTAGCTTTAAGCAGCCCTGTTGTCGCCTCCTTCCTTCTGCACTGCAGAGTCCAGGTACACATCGCACAGTGACAAGGCCGAAGCTTTGTGAACTCAGGGCTTGGTCCCTCACTTCCAGCCCCTTGGGAGGAAGGGTTTAAATGAAGTCCCAAAGGGCATCAACAATAGGAAGGAGACATAGTGAGAGAACATCATTTCTTTCTTCCGTGTGACACCAAACGCAATCCTATCCATCTGGAATGCACATTCACCATGAACCCTAAGTGAATCTAGGTGCTCTTCTGAATTCTTTTCCGTGTGCTCCTACGTGGTGCTCTCCCTGTTCTGTCAGCTGAGATGGAGACAAGCTGCTGACCTTGCTTGGGATGACATTGGTGGCCGTCCTCTTGCTGCCTGAGGCCTGGAGGGCCCCGGCACACTGAGGGCCTCCTGCACAGGTACAGAGACCCCCCTCTGTCATCGAGGGTGATGGAGGCAGGCACTGGCATCGCTGGTGTCACTGGCAGAGGGGCTTTAGAGCTACTGTCCACACCAGGAGCACCCAGAGAGGAGACCCCAGATGTAGCAGCCAGCTGCTCCTCCCCAGTTATAAGACACACTTGTCCCTCCCTGCTGACCTGAGAGGGACGTGGACCTGGTGGAGAGTTCAGGTGCCTCGTCCCCCCTCTCGCCTTGTCACCACTGGATGGAGCTCATGGACAAAGTGATGGAGTGCAGGTCTGCGCACATCTCCGGCAGCCACTGATTGGTCGGCTGGATCTGGCTCTCCATCAGAGTCACCAATCTCTCAAGGAAGGAAGCCAGACACACCCCCATCGGAGACAGTACAGCATGCAAGGCCTGGATGGACTCCTCCATCATCCGAGCTTGAGTACACATAACCTCCGGCAACTCTGCCAGATGTTGCCTGACCTCTTGCTGCAGCTGCAGCATTTCCCGTGTTGCTGGTGACACCAGAGGCACGTCATCAGCCTGGGACTCAGCATGGGCCTGGCCTCCCACAGACTCCCAACTGCCAGTGGCCTCGGCTGTCACAGCCTCCGTCAGCTGCCCGGGCCTGTCTGTGACGTTCTCACCAGCTTGTGTGACCAAATCTAACATCGAGTGTATTCCCACCGAGTGAGGGCTTCTGTGCTGGTGGAGGGTGCAGGGGAATGATGTGACGGTGCACCCTCTGAGGCTCCCACCTCCTCCTCAGAGGTGTCCGGCTGTCCCCCAGTCTCTCCAGCTCTTCATGCTTGTCGTTCATCCTAGCCTGCATGAAAAAACAGTGACATTGAAGGGTTAGGGTCTGCCCATCGCGACATTCCAACCACCCCTACTGTGCAGCTCCATTGATGCAGTGGTGAACAGATGTGCAGTGTGGTTCCTTTGCAGCGGATGCTCCCTTGTGCCCCAGGAGATGTTCAGTCACTCTCTTGGGTAGCTGACCCTGTCTCTCCATCAGCTATGGAGCAGCTGCCTTGCTGCCCGGCCTGTTCCATGGCCTCCTCCTCCATCGGGATGAGGACACGGAGATAAGGCACTCCACCGCCAGTCTTGACACGCTCTTTCCGTGTGTGGGCTGTCTTCTCCTGCAGCCACTATGATGAACAAAGTTAGTCTCCCAGCGGGGACAAGCCCAACATCTCTGATGGTGATAGTCCAGCAGTCCATGATGGGGACACACGTATTCCTCCTGCATGTGGCCCCCTCTCGAGGGACTGTGTGAGTTTATACAATGACTGACGTGCACCTCTCACCGAGATGCAGCCAAGCCTCAGGCAGCATGTCCTGCTGCCCTTCCCCAATACACATGACTTAGTGGTCACTCCCTTTCCACCAAACACTCCCTCTCACTCTGCCACATGCAATGTCCAAAGGGTCCAAAGTGTTTGGACTTCTCACCTGAGCAGCCTGGATCAGGTCATTGACCCACTTCCTGCACTGGATCCATGTCCTGGGGGTGACCCCACAGCTGCTGACTTCACCTACTATCTCCAGACAGCTTTACTTGGTCAGGTGGGCAGGTCTTCACCTCCCATCCCTGGGAAAGAGGTTCTTCCACCTATCTCTTGCCACCTGGAGGCGAACCTGCAGGAAGGCATCGCTAAACTGTGGGACCATGGTCACTGCAGGCTCGCATTCAGCTCCTTACCTATCAGGCAGCAGAGGCAGCAGAACGGGTCCTGGGGCAGCAGATGCAGCAGAACAGGTCCTGGGGCAGCAGAGGCAGCAGAATAAGTCTTGGGGCATCAGAGGCAGCAGAACGGATCCTGGGGCAGCAGAATGGGTCCTGGGGCAGCAGAACGGATCCTGGGGCAGCAGAGACAGCAGAATGGGTCCTGGGGCAGCGGAGGCAGCACAACGGATCCTGGGGCAGCAGAATGGGTCCTGGGGCAGCAGAGGCAGCAGAACAGATCCTGGGGTAGCAGAGGCAGCAGAACGGGTCCTGGGGCAGCAGAGGCAGCAGAACGGATCCTGGGGCAGCAGAGGCAGCAGAACGGGTCCTGGGACAGCAGAGGCAGCAGAACGGATCCTGGGGCAGCCGAGTCAGCAGAAGGGGTTCTGGGACAGCAGAGGCAGCAGAACGGGTCCTGGGACAGCAGAGGGCTCCGAGGAAGACACTCCTTTAAACCAGGCAGCAGTGAATGCAGGTCTGGCAGCCCTTTCAATATGGTGCCAGCACCTGCCGTTGTGTCAGATGTCGGTGCTATCGGTGCCTCGTTCCCTGCCTCTGGTCCTTGTTTACATGGGCCCCACGCCTCCCCTTCATTAATTGGTCGGCTGCTCCGTGATCGGGGTCGGTCGGCCACATTTCACTCGTGTGGTGACGACACCCGCTTCCGGTGCCTCTGCCGAGAGCCGCACCGTTAGTTTAAAATTCAGCCCATGGGATCAAGAGTGGAAAATCTCCCCTCTGATTCTCTCTACTTAAACTGATGGAGACACCAAATTAAAACTGATGAAACCAGGGATTGTATCCTGGTTCTTCAATCTAGTGTTCTCCCAACTGAGCTATTCCATCCTCACTGTGAACTCATCTTCATTGGAGACAAATATAACTCCAGGCGGAATTTCCCCACGCGTTCATTCCTCACTTCAGGGGAATGGGACCCGACCAGATCGCGGAACTCAGATTATGTTAATGTTCTGCTCTTGATATCTTAATATTATCTTGAGTTTGAGCCACTTTTAATCAGGTTCACGGACAAATTCTTCCATCATCCCTTCTCCCACATTCTCTCTCACTCATTCATTCTTTATTCCTCACAGTCCAGAAAGGGTTAGGAATCAGAGCTCACCTCCAAACCCTCTGCACACAGACCTCTGTCTGTTACCCTGTTTGAGCCAAGAGACCAGTCAATAAATTACACTCTTTATAAACACAGAAAGCTGCCTCACAGTGTTGGACAGAGTTAAATACACTGAAGTCTTTTGAAAAAAGTTCATCTTACGGGTTGTTACTGAACACACAGAGCAGGACGGGCCCAGGCTACAGCCCCAGCCTGTGTTGTGTTAGCTGATGCCACCTGGTGTGATACTGAGCCACACGGAGCAGGAAAGGGCCTGGTTATATTCATGGCTTGTGTTGAGTTAACTGATCCCACTCAGTGTGGTAGGAGCCACACAGAACAGAATGGGCCCAGGCTCCTTCCTCAGCCTGAGGGATGATAGTTCTTCTCACACATTGTTGTCCAGAGTTCCACACAGAACAGAGAAATCTCAGGCTCCATCCCCGGCCTGTGGTATTTTACTTCATCGCACCTGGTATGGTACAGAGTCCCCAGAGCAGGAAAGGTCCAGCTTCCATCTCCGGCCTGTGCTGAATTAGCTGATCTTACCTGGTTGGCACTGAACCACAATCAGAGAAGGATGGGCCGAGGCTCTATGGCCTGTGGTGTGTTAGTTATTCTCATTTGGTGAGGTACTGAGCACCATATAGAGCAGGAAGGGCCTGTGCTCAGTGAGCTGATCTCACCTTGTTTGGTCCTGCGACCCATACACAGAGCAGGACAGGCCTAGGCCTATTCCTCAGCCTGTGTTCAATTAGCTGATCTCATTCAAAAGATTTTGATAAGGTTCCACACAAGAGGCTGCTCTATAAGATTAAAGTCCCTGGTATCAGTGGTAATATATTGATCTGGATTGGGAACTGACTGGCACGACGTAGGCAGAAAGTAGTTACAGATGGATCTGGATCTGTTTGGAGACCAGTCACCAATGGTATCTCACAGGGATCGGTGTTGGGACTGTTGCTCTTTATTATTTTTATTAATGATCTGGATGTAGGTGTCGGGGGCACCATCTGTAAATTGACAGATGATTTGAAGATCTGTGCGAGTGTTTAGACTGCAGACGATACTCGACTGTTTCAGGCTGATCTTAATGTGTTGGGAGATTGGGTTCATGACTGGTAAATGATGTTTAATTTGGGTAAGTGCAGTGTTATTCATGTGGACAGGGCGAATGCTCAACATTCATACACGCTTCAGGGAAAAACATTAAAGTAGGTGGAAAAAAGAAAATAATTTTGAGCAGAGATCTGGATGTTCCAGTGCACAGATCTCCAAAGGTACAGCAGCAATGCTGTGAAGTGATAGTTGGAGCAAATAGAGGGTTGGGCTGCATTCAGAGGATAATTGAGTATAAGATGAGGCATATTCTTTCATGGGATGTGAGCGACACTGACAAGTCCAGAATTTGTTACCCATCCCTAATTGTCCTTGACAAGGTGGCGGTGAGCTCCCTTCTCGAATTGCTGCACTCCATGTGGTGTAGGTACACGCACAGTGCTGTTAGGAAGGGAGATCCAGGATCTTGACCCAGCATCAGTGAATGAACAGCGATATATTTGCAGATCAGATGGTGTGTGACTTGGAGGGGAGCTTGCACATGGTGGTGTTTCCATGCATCTGCAGCCCTTGTCCTTCAAGGTGGTGGAGGTCTTCGGTTTGGAAGGTGCTGTCTGCGGAGCCTTGGTGAGTTGCAGCAGTGCATCTGGTAGATGGTACACTCGACTGCCACTGTGCGTCAGTGGTGAAGGGAGTGAATGTTTAAGGTGGTGAATGGGGTGACAATCAAGGCGGCTGCTTTGTCCTGAACAGTGTCGAGTTTCTAGAGTATTGTTGGTGCTGCACTCATCCTGGTTTGTGCCTTGTAGATGGTTGACAAGTTTTGGAGAGTCAAAAATCACAAAATTATTACAGTGCAGAAGGAGGCCATTCGGCCCATTGTGTCTGCATAGAATCATAGAACATAGAAAGTTTACAGCACAGGCAGGCCAAAAAACGAGCCACCCAGCTGAATCCCATTGTCCAGCATTTGGACCGTAGCCCTGCAGGTTCAGGTACTTGAGGTGCACATCCAGACACCTTTTAAATGAGTTGAGGGTTTCTGCCTCAGCTACCCTTGCAGGCAGTGAGTTCCAGACTCCCACAGCCCTCTGGGTGAAAAAACCTTTCCTCATCTCCCCTCTAATGGTTCAACACATCACTTTAAATCTATGCCCTCTAGTCACTGACCTCCCTACTAAGGTAAATAGACCCTTCCCATCCATTCTATCCAGACCCCTCACAATTTTGTACATTTCAATCAAATCTCCCCTCAGCCTCTTCTATTCCAAGGAGAACAACCCCAGTCTATCCAATCTTTCCTCATAGCTGCATTTTTCCAGTCCTGGCAATATCCTCGTAAATCTCCTCTGTAACCTCTCTAGTGCAATTACATCCTTTCTGGAATGAGGTGACCAGAACTGCACACAGAACTCAAGTTGTGGCCTAACTAATGTTATATACAGTTCCAGCATAACCTCCCTGCTCTGATATTCTATACATCGGCTAATAAAGGAAAGGATTCCATAAGCCTTCTCAACCAACTTATCAACCTGTCCTGCTACTTTCAGGGATTTGTGGACATTCACTTCAAGGTCCCTCACTTCCTCTACACCTCTCAGCATTCACCCATTAATTGTGTATTCCTTTGCTGTGTTTGACCTCACCAAAGGCATCACCTCACACTTCTCCAAGTTGAATTCCATTTGCAACTTTTCTGCCCACCTGACCAGTCCATTTCTCCAGCTCTCCTAATGAGCATTTCACCACGTGCCTTGAGCTGAGTTACTCATCACAGAATTCCCACTATCTGATTTACTCTTGTAGCCAGAGTATGTATATGAATGGTCCAGTTAAGCTTTTGTCAATGGTAACCCCCAGGATGTTGATGGTGGGGGGATTCAGCGATGGTAATGCTGTTGAACGTCAAAGGGAGATGGTTACATTCTCTCTTGTTGGAGATGGTCATTGCCTGGTACTTACGTGGTGTGAATGTTACTTGCCACTTAGCAGCCCAAGTCTGAATGTTGTCCAGGTCTTGCTGCTTCTGGACACGGACTCCTTCAGTATCTGAGATGTCCCGAATTTGTCCTTTTATGAAACCTTGGTCAGGACTCACTTGGAATATTGTATCCAGTCTTGGTCTCCTCACATGATGGGTGATATTGAGGCTTTGGAAAGGGTACAGAGGAGAGACATTCGACAAATTCCCAGTATAAGACATCTTGGTTATCAAGTTAGACTAAAAGAGTTGGGACGCTACACCTTAGAGAAACGTAGACTGAGGGGTGATCCGATTGAGGTTCATAAATAATGAAGGGTCCAATTTAGCATGGGAGAGGAGTCATAACTTTATATTGTAAAAGGCCAGATGGCACCCAGATCACATTAAATTTCATTTTTAGTGGTGGGTTAATGTCCCAGGATGGCTGAGTGGTTAAGGTGTTGGACTTAAGATCCGATAGATATGTACCTGCGTGGGTTCAGACCCCACTCCTGGTATCTGTGCTTACAAAATGTTACTTATTCTGTCCCTGACTTTTGCCTTGCACCATCATCTCTTCTGTCATTCAATCACTCTTGCCTTCCAATTGATCACAACTTCCTATTATTTGATCTGCCCCAGCACCGTTCCTTGGCTCTGCGCTTGCTTATAAACTGGTAAATCTTTAACTTAATCTCCTCTGCACCCTGACAATGACCTTCTCATCCTTCCTTGATTGTGGTTCCTCACAGGATCCGCTGCCTCTCCGACTCCCCACCAGGTCACTGAAGGCCCTGAGCCTTGGTCTCGCTTAATACGCTAGCTGGTAGTTGATTCCTTGCAGGTCTGCCACCGCTCAGGAGAAGCTCAAGACCCAGATCAAGCGAAGTATCAAGAGGAATGTGAACAAAGGCTCCCTGGTGCAGAGCAAGGGAAAGGGCGCCTCCGGCTCCTTCAAAATCAGCAAGAAGGAAAACCCAGGGAAAGGTGGGAAAGAAGGTGAAGAAACCAGCAGCCAAGAAATCTTTAGTGAAGAAACCAGCAGACAAGAAATCTTTAGTGAAGAAACCAGCAGACAAGAAAGTGACAACAAAGAAAGTAACAGCCAAGAAAACGAGCAGCAAAGCGGCGGCAACGCCAAATAAGGCGATGAAGAAAGCAGTGCTTCAGAAAAAGTCTCCTGCGAAGAAGGTCAAAAAAGGCAAGAGTGCGGCGGGCGGAAAGGCGCTGAAGAAAGTGCAGACATGGAAGAGCAAGGTCAAGACGAAAGCAGCGAAGTCTCAGAAAGCAGGGTCTGGAAAGAAGTGAAAGCGCGGGAAACGTGTAAACATCTGAACACAAAGGCTCTTCTCAGAGCCACCCACATCTCTCAGGAAAGAGCTGATCCCCTGATCAAATGATCCCTGTCCCGGCCCCGCCTGCAGATTCCACATGGAAATGATTTGGAGTAAATCCAGGATCCCTGGTGACTCCCCTCCACCCAGCCCTTTCCCCACTCTCTGTAATAAAACAGAGGGATACCCGGCCCTCACTCTAACTGGGGATGTGTTCGGTGCAGTCTCAGTTCACAAATTCAGGGGGAGAGTCTGTAAGACAGTAACACTGGCGGAGAAACCCCACCTCACAACTCAAACCCCAACACGAGTTTCTCCAATTCAGCTGGAGTCGGGTGACAACAGGAGCTGGGATAGGCTGTGATCGGGAATGTTAGGAATGGATTTGTTCAGGGAGGAATGTACCTGGAATCTCCGAAAATAATAGTTCCATATTTCCCCAGATGACACATTCTGCAGTGAGAGTGAAAAGTCTCTTCACTGCTTCACATTTACTAATTGTTTGGTTCTAGATGAATAATGAGTCAGAGAGTAATGACAGGATCTGAAGCTTCTCTCACACCAGCCCTTGAATGACTCAGTGTGAAGTGTCCAATGTGTGAAGCTGCTGCCAGGGTTTGTCAATCTGAACAGTTTCAGCTCAGTTCCTGAAGGCCTGAAATTCCAACAGTTTGACTCTGTCTCTGATTGGTCACCCGCTTCTCAATCCAATTCTTAACCAATCGGAGTGTCACATAAATTAAATAGAAGTTCTCATTGGCTGAAATTTTCCAATTGGAAAAAGCCCGGCAATTCCAGAGCAGGAAGGAATTGAAGTGATGGAAAATGTCAATTTTCAGGCAACAATTTTAAAATCTCTCATTTTTTGTTCTGTTTTACTGTATTTACCGTCACAAAATCCTGACGCGATTATAGGAATCGTTTTCATTTGTCAATCTGTTAACTGTCAGCGGCGGGAGGAAGGTCCGGTTCTGCAATTTAAAACGGGACAAATATCAGCTTCCTCTCTGTAAAAGGAACAATTTAGCGACTAACCGCTTCTCACAGGCTTCTCGGGGACTGACAGAAACGAGCGGTTTCTGATCTTTTCTCCTGAAAGAGGTGGATAATGCTGCAGGGAGCAATGAACTGCCCTTCACTTTCTGGCTGCTAATACACCACTGACTTTAAACAGTTCAAACAGCGACTGATGCTTCTGTCGGAAAATTAGCAGATTCACCAGAATGATCCCGGTCCATCATGGCCAAAGACAACAAGCTGGCCCGCCGCATCCGCGGGGAACGCACCTAAAACCCAGCTTCAGTAACAAGTGTAACAAGGGCTCTTTTCAGAGCCACCAAATCAGCAAAGGAAAGAGCTGCCATCTCTGTTCATCATCAAACCCATTAGATTGGAGGGGCGGTCACATGGTTTCTGTTTTGTCACATCACTTTCCCGAAAGGCCTGTCGGACTGAGAGCTAATCTGGAATTTAGAAAGCAGCATTACCGGAGACTCATTGCTGCTCAGCACAATCTCAACCCCGCTCCTGGGATCCGTTAGCTGGCATTTGGGGAAAAGAAATGGATCCCAGTTTTATTTGGAAGGCATTAATGGAGCCGGGTCCGTTCACATGAGGGTTATTTACAGACATTACCCAATGAGTTCACTAATATTTGAATCCATTGGAGATCAGTACACAGGATATGTAAGGCAGCTCGGTCACTCTGACTGAAACCGCCAGTTCCCCGGGGCTGCAGACCCTGACACTGCGGGGAGAGAATCCCCGACTCTCTCCCGCCGCCGGGGGAAACAGACAGCTCTGTGTCCGGAGAATAGGGAGGGCCGGGGGGAAGGCACATATTAAAGCGCTGCAATGGACTCAGCTCCTGTGTGTGCACAACTCTCACTGATTCCGTCCTCTGGGAACAGTGCGGTCGAAGCAGATCAGGTTAGGAGAGAAACACACAGCCCGAGAATGGCCTCTTCCTTCCTGCATTTACTCTGTTCCGGGAGCAGATTCTCATTGAGAAGCGGCGCTCAGATCACCAGAGAGAAAAAAAAAACACAATTCAAACTGTCCAAATGAAAAACAGAGAATTAACCCGGACACTTCCATTATTAAATTAATTCATCAGCTCCGAACCAGTTCCCGTTAATGTACCGGGATAATCTCGGGATTTATCAAATCGAAGGCAGCGGGATTTATTAAATTGTTGATTCTGACACCCTGTAGTTCACTTCTTCACTTAACTGGAGGGGGAGATGTGTGAGCAGAGAAACAGAGCGAAATCCAGAGAGGGAACTGAAAACTTTTTTTTTATTTCCAAAATATACTTTATTCATAAAAATCTGTAAAAATTACATTGCCAAACAGTTTCCAAACAGCACCAAAAAATGCAAACATTGCAAGGGAGATCAGTTTCCTTCAATACTGTCATGAGTTTCTTCCCAGCCCTTCCGTTTCACAATTGTCATGTCAATTACAGTTTTACATTTACAGCAATTGAGAATATTAACGATACAGTTCGAGGGATTTCCCATGGATCCAGCCCCTCAGTCCAGCTTGGTGGGGGAACCTTACACTGTGGTCTTTCCCCATTGAGCCTTTGCTGCGGCTGCCCCAAGCTTTAGTGCGTCCCTCAGCACGTAGTCCTGGACCTTGGAATGTGCCAGTCTGCAACATTCGGTGGTGGACAACTCTTTGCGCTGGAAGACCAGCAAGTTTCGGGCAGACCAAAGGGCGTCTTTCACCGAATTGATAGTCCTCCAGCAGCAGTTGATGTTTGTCTCGGTGTGTGTCCCTGGGAACAGCCCGTAGAGCACAGACTCCTGGGTTACAGAGCTGCTTGGGATGAACCTTGACAAAACCCACTGCATCTCTTTTTACACCTGCTTTGCAAAGGCACATTCCAGGAGGAGGTGGGCGGCCGTCTCTTCCCCACTGAAAACACACCTGGACAGATGTGAAACAGGTCAATCCACTGTTCCAATAACTCCATCTCTGACTCCCTCCTGACAGTAACCAGCCCTTTCACAGAGACTGTGGGCGGCTCTGAAAAGAGCCTTTGGGTTATTAGATGACATTTTGGCCGCTTTACTTTTTCTGGGAGCTCTGAACGCTGGTTTTCTTGGGCAGCAGCACTGCCTGGATATTAGGCAGCACCCCGCCCTGTGCGATGATCACTCGTCCCAGCAACTTGTTGAGCTCCTTGTCGTTGCGGACGGCCAGCTGCAGGTGTCTGGGGATGATGCGGCTCTTCTTGTTGTCCCGGGCCGCGTTACCGGCTAGCTCGAGGATTTCAGCGGTCAGATACTCGAGTACAGCAGCCAGACAGACCGGGGCTCCGGCACCCACACGCTTGCATAGTTGCCCTTTCTCAGGTGCCTGTGAACATGGCCCACCGGGAACTGCAGTCCAGCCCGGGAGGAGCGAGACTTGGCCTTGGCCCGAGCTTTCCCGCTGGTCTTTCCTCTTCCAGACATTTCCACAATCTCACAAATACTTTCCACAAAGAATGAATAATTTCCTTTGCATTAATAATATCTTGTAGGCTGTCAGGATGGCCGAGCGGTCTGCGGCACGGCGTTCAGGTCGCAGTCCCCATCGGAGGCGTGGGTTCGAATCCCACTTCTGACACCTTGTGTTTTGACTGAACTGGAGGCATTTGGGAGCAGCGGCAAAAAGCAAAGAAAAAGCAGGAAAGAACATGGACGAACAAAATAACAATGGACCCAAAGATGTTGCAACAAAACATGAGAGTAAGAGGCAACGAAGCAAACAGCAGGGCACATACAAGCTCAAAAATGTAACCTTTGTATCGGGGTGGAAGATGTTGCCAATATCCTTAATGAATACATTACTGTCTTCTCAAATGAGAGGGTGATGCAGATATTGTTATGAAGGAGGAGGAGTGTGAAGTATTGGACGTGATAACTTAAGGAGAGAGGAAGTCTTAATGGGATGAGCATCCTTGAATGTGGATAAATCACCAGGACCAGATGAAATGTACCCCAGGCTGTTGAATGAAGCCAGGGAAGAAATAGTGGAAGGTCTGACCATCATTTTCCAATCCCTCACTGGATACAGGTGTGGTGCCAGAGGATTGGAGGTCTTGTAACGTTGCAAGAAAAGCAAAATACGAGGCAGATCAAGCATGGCTGATCCTTTCGAGTAGAGAAACAGGGCTGAATTCCCTGAACCAGTGCTACAGCTTTCAGAATAGAAGGAGCCTATACACACCTGATGGGTTCCACTTAAACATAAGAGCTGGAGGTGTTGACAGTCAGAACAGATAAAATGTGGAGTGTTTGAAGCAGATTCTGTGTGGTTACTGTAGTTGTACTATGGAGTTATTTCAAGGAGGTGATTCTGAATGTAATGGATCAACGTGGACCCGTCCAAGGCAAAGGTTCTAAGCTTCCCTGTGGTCCAGCCTGGTTGAATGGAACTGAAGCAAACAAATCATCCAGAAGAGGAAAAGATATGTAAGGCCATGAAAGCACAGAATTCAGATGGATGCAATACCAGATGGTATGGCAAGAGTGTAAAACAGCAACAGACTGGTGAATAAAACTTTCCCATTGAATGAGACAAGAGAAAAGAAGGGTAATAATAGTGTCAGGTGAGTTGTGACACTATTCACATTCCACCTTGATCTGAATAGGACTGTTGAAGGGAGTGATTGAGAAGAATAGAAGAGAAATGAAAAGAAAGGAGAAATAAACAAAAGGTCTTTTGATTTTAGAATGCTTGTTTTTGGAAATGACAGACTGCAAAGTGTGTGTGTCAGAAGATATAGAGCGAAGTTGGGTATGACAAGATCACAGGAAAGTTGTGCCCTGAGACAAGGTGTGTGTTGACAGGAAAGCTGCTTTCTTTTGCACAATATGTATTTTATTCATATAATTTGTGCAATTACATTGCAAAGCAGTTCAAATTTAATATTACATAAGGTACAATACAGATCAGTTTCCTTCAATAATGTACATGTTGTATCTCACTATCCCTGCCTGCACAGGTTATATTTACAGTATTTACATTACACATCAAACATTCTCTGGTGCAAACAGCCCGAGGGGTTTTACACAGGTTCCAGCCCCTCACTGTACTATGGACTACTAGGGCCTTAGACTGCAGCCTTTCCCCATTGAGTCTCCATGGTGGCTGCCCTAAGCTTTAATGCCGTCCCACAGCACATAGTCTTGGACGTTGCAATGTGCCAGTCTGCAACACTCGGTCATGGACAGCTCTTTGCACTGGAATACCTGTCCCACGGCCGGGCTCGTTCTCAATAGAGATCATTTCAAATGAACATTTCCTAAATCCGTGCTTTCTCTCTCACAATAAAGAGAACAGGATGTCTAGCAGATTCAATGTGAGACGATAACACTGCCGGGTAAAGGCCGCTTTCCAACTCCAATCTCAACACAGGAGATTCCCCAAACAGCTGCAGTAAGGTGTTTGTAAACTGCAGGAAGCGGATGTGTGAGGAAATGGTGATGTTACTGAGGAGGTTTCTTAGTATAGAATGGACTGTGTTTAGGTGGGAATATTACTGAGTGTTAATTGCATCGGGACCATATTTAAAAGCTCCGGCTTTCTGGAAAGCCTTGACTATGAAGGCCGAGTCTGGAAGGGTTTGTGTGGAGAGCTGGGTTTTGGTTCTACTGTTAATAAAGGGTTTGAAATTGGCAGCCCGGAGGAAACTGGAGGTGGAGCTGAAAGATGAGGGGCCGTTCTCTCTCTGTCTGTCACTCTGGGTGTCTCCTCCATCTAGCTCTCTGTTTAATCTTCACTCTTGTCTCCTCCCCTCCCTGCTCTAACTCTGCCTTTCTCAGCCAGGTCCAGGTGGCCTGTATAAAAAGGAGCCTGACAGAATCAGTCTCTTTTATTGTGCACTGATTTGAGGAAAGAATCAACATGTCTGCCAGTAAACAAGAGCATGCTCCAGGCTGGCAGCATGTTAGAATCCATGAGGAAAGGCATCATCACCCTCATCGACAAGCAGAAGGGGGAGAGGACAGAAATCAGAAATTGGTGGCCCAATTTCTGCTTAATGCTGACTACAAGATTCTGTCAAAAGACATAGCCAGTCGATTCAAGTCTGCTCTGGAGTTGGTGATTCACCCTGATCAGACCTATACTATACCAGACAGGACAATCTCTGATATCTTTGCGCTACTCAGGGATATGATCACCGATGTACGGGACAGGAGGGTGGACACCTGCCTCATCAGCCTGGACCAGGAGAAGGCTTTTGACAGGATATCGCACACTTACATGATGGATGTGCATTCCAAAATGGGGTTTGGGGAGGGAATCTGCAATTGGATCAAACTACTCTACACAAACATCAGTAGTGCAGTCTCAATCAATGGGTGGGAATCAGAAAGTTTCCCGATCCAATCTGGAGTCAGACAGGGCTGTCCTCTCTCCCCTGTCTTGTTTGTTTGCAGTATTGAACCCTTTGCTGAGTCTATTAGGAAGAATGCGAGCATCAGAGGGGTGACAATCCCAGGCAGCGGAGGCACTCAGATTAAAACCTCCCTCTACATGGATGACGTCGCCGTTTGATGCTCGGATCCACTGTCTGTGCGCAGAGTGATGAGCATCTGCGACCAGCTCGAACTGGCCTTGGGAGCCAATGTTAAACACGGCAAGAGCAAGGCCATGTTCTTTGGGAACTCGGCTGACCGATCCTTTGTCCCCTTCACCGTTAGGTCAGATTACCTGAAGGTGCTGGGGATATGGTTTGGAAGGGCTGAGACGTGCACCAAAACCTGGAAGCAGCGAGTAGCCAGGGTACAACATAAGCTGAGCATGTGGGAGCAGCGATCTCTCTCCATTATGGGTAAGAACCTGGTCATCAGGTGCGAGGCGCTCACATTGCTGTCCGTGGTGCAGGTCTGGCCCATACCGCATTCCTGCGCTGTGGCGATCACCTGAGCCATTTTCCGCTTCATCTGGGGATCCAAAATGATCCGAGTCCGGAGGGACACGATGTTCAAACCTCTGGATAAGGGCGGGAAAAATGTACCCAACGTCGCCTTCATCCTTATGGCTACCTTTGTGTGCGGATGCATCAAGCTGTGTGTAGATCCCCAGTTTGCAAACTTCAAATGTCACTACGTGCTGTGGTTCTATCTGTCCCCAGTGTTGCAAAGGATGGGCCTGGTCATATTGCCGCGGAATGCTCCATCAAGTTGGACTGTGCCGTACTGCCTATCCTTCATGGAAAAGTTTCTGTGGAAAAACAACTTTGACCACCAATCCATCAGGCAGTGGTCTGCACGGAATATCCTCAAGGCCCTACGGGAAAAGGAGATGGTGGATCCTGTCGGATGGTCCCCTGAGCAGAAGTCCAAAGTCATTTGGCAGAATGCCTCATCACCAGAACTTTCAAACAAGCACCAAGATGTAGCCTGGCTGATGGTGAGAAGAGCCCTCCCTGTCAGATCCTTCCTGCACACCCGAAGTCTCACCCCATCCACACGCGGCCCTCGAGGTGGCTGTGGTGGAAAAGAGACGTTGCCCACCTCTTTCTGGAATGTGTCTTTGAAAAGCAGGTGTGGAAGAGATGCAGTGGTTTTTGTCGAGGTTCATCCCAAGCAGCTCTGTAGCACAGGAGTCTGTGCTCTATGGGCTGTTCCCAGGGACGCACACCGAGATAAACATCAACTGCTGCTGGAGGACTATCAATTCGTTGAAAGACGCTCTTTGGTCTGCCCGAAACTTGCTGGTCTTCCAGCGCAAAGAGTTGTCCATGACCGAATGTTGCAGACTGGCACATTCCAAGGTCCAGGACTACGTGCTGAGGGACGCACTAAAACTTGGGGCAGCCGCAGCAAAGGCTCAATGTGGAAAGACCACAGTGTCAGGTCCCCTCACCAAGCTGAACTGAGGAGCTGGATCCATGGGAAACCACTCGAACTGTAGCCAGAAAATATTTGTTTGCTGTAAAATGTACATGGCATGACAATGAAATGGAAGGGTTGTGAGGCAACTCACTCCTGTATTGAAGGAAACTGATCTCCTTTGCACTCTTTGTATTGTTTGACTTGGTGCTTTTTGGAACTGTTTTGTAATGTATTTTTTTTAACAGATTTTTATGAATAAAGTATATTTTGGAAATTAATAAAAGAAAGTCTGGCAGAGGTAAAGGAGGGAAAGGACTGGGCAAAGGCGGAGCAAAGCGGCACCGGAAAGTGCTTCCTGATAATATCCAGGGCATCACCAAACCAGCAATCCGCCGCCTGGCTCGCCGTGGCGGGATCAAGCGGATCTCGGGTTTGATCGATGAGGAGACTCGCGGGGTGTTGAAGGTTTTCCTGGAGAATGTGATCAGGGATGCTGTCACCTACACTGAACACGCCAAGTGCAAGACGGTCACTGCCATGGTGTCCGCTCTGAAACGGCAGGGCCGCACTCTCTGCAGATTCAGCGGCTGAACAACTCGACCCTTTCCAGCAAACACAACAAAGGCTCTTCGAAGAGCCACCCACCGCCTCACAGACAGAGCAGTGACCTGGAAACGGGAGCTGGGATAGGCTGTTTGAACTGTCTGGAATAAATCTGTGCTGTGTTCGAGATACAAAACTAGAATCCCCAAATTTGACATTTCATTTGTAGCAAGGATGTGCAGTGGATTTGATTTTCTAAACGGGCTGTGTAAACAGTGCCCGAGGCTCGACAATTAGTTATTTCCCCAGTCCACACATACCCTCAGTGAAAAGCCACATCACTCCTCCAGAATCACTCATTGTTTTCATCGAATTTCAAAATGATTTCGCTGCAATGAGGGAAGCCGGGAGTTTTGCAGCAGCCGTTAAATCGGTCACTGGAACCAGACCCACTTGTGATGTTATTTCCCCCGAGACGGTGTTTCCTGCACTGAAACTGACAGGGTTTGTGAAACTGATCAGTTTCAGCTCATTCATTCAGGGACCTGGAATTCCCGCAGTTTGAGCCCGCGCTATCCAGAGACCACTTCTGATTGGTCACCCTCTTCCCATTCGCATGTCTTAACCAATTGCCGAGCCTCGAATTAGAAAATACAGCAAATCATTGGCTTAAATTGTCGTCCTGGCAGAAAGGTTGAATTCAAAAAAGCCGCCAATTTCAGTGTTGGGCAGAATTGAATTACTCAACGAATCTCAATAACGAATTGGCAGCACATTCTCGACATTCCCCGATTTTCCTTTCCATCGATTGGGGTGCTAATTCACTCGGGTGCGTTTGCTAATACTAACTGTAATCCTCAGATCCATTTAACTTTTCAGTAATCCTATTAAATACAAAAGGAATTTTGTGATTGAATTTCCATTGGAAGATAGTGAATTAGCACCCCGATCGATGGAAAGGAAAATCGGGCAGAGGATAAAATGTGCTGCCAATTCGTTATTGTGATTTGTTTATATAACTGACCAGGACTGACTTCACCCGAACGCAGCTACTAGCTCCCACCCCACTGACCGCTCTCCCCCCTCTGCAACTCGCTTTCTCCCCCTCCTCCCTACTGGCGAAATTCCGCACTCTGGCTGTTCGCTCTCCGCACCCCCACCCCCCACCCTGTCCCAGCCCAGCCCACAGCTGCTAGCTCTGGCCGTGACACTCGCTCCCACATTTCTTCACCAGGCGCCACCTGTAGAAGCAGGAGGGCCTCAAGGAGTGACAGGGCGACGTAGGAGTGAGTGGCTGAGAGGAGGGAAGCGGCACGTCCTGGAGCGAGTGGCCAGAGAGTGGGGTGGTGCGAAGCGAGGAACAACTGGCCAGGGGAGTGATGGGGTGGGGGAGCAGCGAGGTCTGGAGCGAGCGGCTGAGGGGGGGAATCGTCGAGGCCTGGAGTGAGTTGCCGAGGGAGGAGAGCTACAGCTTCAAAATCTCCCATTCAGCCACTTCCTCCAGCCAAGTGGTGGGGGGATGGGGTGGCTAGATACCCAATGACGCTTTATCACGCATGCACGAAGATGGATTTGTTGCGGAAATGTGATGATGTTGGCGCTGCAAAATGCTCGAGTATCTGACCGCTTAAATCCTCGAGCTGGCCGGTAACGTGGCCCGGGACAACATGAAGACCCGCATCATCCCCAGACACCTGCAGCTGGCCGTCCGCAACAACGAGGTGCTCATCAAGCTGCTGGGAGACGTGACCATCGCTCAGGGCGGGGTGCTGCCTAATATCGAGGCCTTGCTGCTGCCCAAGAAAACCAGGGCTCAGAGCTCCCAGAAAAAGTAAGGCGGCCAAAATGTCATCTAATAAACCAAAGGCTCTTTTCAGAGCCACCCACAGTCTCTGTGAAAGGGCTGGTTACTGTCAGGAGGGAGTCAGTGATGGAGTTATTGTAACAGTGGTTGACCTGTTGCACATCTGTCCAGCTGTGTTTTTTAATTTGCTCTGTTTTTCTGCTCACACATCTCCCCCTCTAGTTAAGTGAAGAACTGAACTACAGGGTGTAGAATCAACAATTCCCAGGATCGGGGGTGAGATTGTGCTGAGCGGCAATGAGCCTCCAGTCATGCTGCTTTCTAAATTCCAGATCAGCTCTCAGTCCAACAGGCCTTTCGTATTTTAAATATCACAACAGAGCTGAGCGGGGGTGAGCGCAGCCTCAGCTGCACCGAGTCTCAGGGGCTCTCACGACCCCAATCAGAGCCGCCAGGCCTGGCGGGCGTGCAGCAAGGACCCCGGGGGAGGGAGGGTGCACCATTAAAGTGATGGTGCAGCACCTCCCCCATCCTCGCCGCCACTTCCCGGTTTCTTCTCCCGTTTATCTCAACATTAAGAAGACGCTTTTGCTCTGGACTACACTGGTTATAAAGTAAGACCCAACTTTGTCTCTGAAAGTGATGAATAGCAGCAACAACAGCAGAATCCAACCCCTGCAGTTACATGTGAACTTGCTGATGTTGCAGCAGATTGAATGACTGAGTGAATCCCTTCCCACACACATGGCAGGGGAACGGCCTCTCCCCAGAGTGAATGTGTTGGTGTTTCAGCAGATCATTACTGCTTTTCAAGCTCTTCTCACAGTCAGGACATTGAAAAGGTCTCTGATCAGTGTGAACAAGTTGATGTTCAGTGAGGTTGGATGACTGAGTGAACCCCTTCCCACACACGGAGCAGGTAAATGATCTCTCCCCAGTGTGAACTCACTGGTGTTTCAGCAGGTTGACTCTGGCTGGGTTCAGTTCTACACTCACTGGTTCCTCTCTCTCTCCTCCCCTGAAGGTGCTGATTCTGACTGTATGTACGTGCTCTCTCCCCCTCCGACCCTCCCTGTCCAATGTAGTATCTCCCAGTTTTGGTGATGTGCTCTCCCTGACCTGTCTCCATTTCTCCTTCTTATACAGACTTGCCCTGACTGTCACTATTTCATAGAATCATACAGCACAGAAGGAGGCCAATCGGTCTTTTGTGCCTGTGCTGAATCTGTGAAAAAATGATGCAATTAGTCCAACCCCTTGTCTATTTCCCCATAGTCCTGGAGAAATTCACTTTGAAATATTTGTCCAATTCCTTTATGAAAGTTATAATTGAATCTGTTTCCACCACCCTGTCTAACAATTCATTCCAAATCCGAATCAGTTACTGGGTAAAAAGATCTCTCCTCACCTCCCCTTGACATTTTTGGCCAACAATCCCAGCTTCACCACCCTGTCCAGAGAACTGAAACCCCTCATCTCTGGTATCATTCTCGTAAATCTCCTCCGAACTGTCTCAAAAGCTTTGATGTCCTTTCTCAAACCTGGTGCCCAGAACTGGACACATTACTGTAGCTGAGATCGAGCCAGCGACGCCCACATCCCACGAACGGATAAAAAAACGCTCCCTGCCAAATCCCCAATTCTTATCCATTTACAGACGCTCCTTGCCCAGTCCCCAAATCTTATTCATTTAGAGACGCTCCCTGCCCAACCCCCAATTCCTATCCATTTACAGACGCTCTCTGACCAGTTGACCTTGCTGGCGGGCAGTTTCGGGAAGCCTCACAGGGAAAAGCTTCACCGCCACCCGCAGGGACACAAACGGGATTGTTCCATCCTATTGTGGCCTTGACGCCCTGCTCCAGCTGCGTGCACCCGCTACGGGCGCGGTCTCCCTGCACTTGGTGAATATTCCGCTCCAGCTGCAGATGGAGCTCAGCCACTACCGCGCCTGCTCCTGATCAGAGACAAGGCAAATTCTGGAGCGCAGAGCATTCTGCGTACCACAACTGTCATTAATGCCAATCTCTGACATGATAATCAGGTTTTATTTCCTACATTTCATTTCCTAGTATGTTAGTGCGTGTTTTCTTTTGTACCTGTCAGTGCCTGGGAGGAGAGAGTCAGCTTCACTTTGTAGCCGTGAATTTCTGGTGTGAGAATGTGAGTTTTTACTCTGTATGTTTCAGTTTTTGGTTTGTGACTTTTTCTGCTATTGCTATGTGAGTTAACTTTGTGGAAAGAGATGCAGTGGTTTTTGTCGATGTTCATCCCAAGCAGCTCTGTAACACAGGAGTCTGTGCTCTACGGGCTATTCCCAGGGACGCACACCGAAACAAACATCAACTGCTGCTGGAGGACTATCAATTCGGTGAAAGACGCCCTTTGGTCTGCCTGAAACTTGCTGGCCTTCCAGCGAAAAGAGTTGTCCACCACCGAATGTTGCAGACTGGCACATTCCAAGGTCCAGGACAACGTGCTGAGGGACGCACTAAAGCTTGGGGCAGCCGCAGCAAAGGCTCAATGGGGAAAGACCACAGTGTAAGGTCCCCCCACCAAGCTGAACTGAGGGGCTGGATCCATGGGAAATCCCTCGAACTGTATCGGAGAAATTTTGTGCGCTGTAAATGTAAAAATGTATATGGCATGACAATGAAATGGAAGGGTTGTGAGGCAACTCATGATTGTACAGAAGGTAACTGATCACCTTTGCACTGTTTGTATTTTTTGACTTGATGCTGTTTTAAACTGTTTGGGAATGTAATTTTTACAGATTTTTATAAACAAAGTATATTTTGGAAATAAAAAAAAAATGTGAGTTTCACCACATATCTTTCAACTACTTGTATGTGAACATCAGCTTTTGTCCAGATCTATCAGTTTCTGATATAGAGTCATAGAGTTATACAGCACAGCAACAGGCCCTTCAGCCCATTGAGTCTGTGCTGGCCATCAAGCACCTAACTATTCTAATCCCATTTTCCAGTATTTGGCCCGTAGCCTTGTATGCTATAGCATTTCAAGTGCTCATGTAAATACTTCTTAAATGTTGTGAGGGTTCCGGCCTCTACCACCTCTTCAGGGTGTGCGTTCCAGATTCCAACCACCCTCTGGGTAAAATTTTTTTCCTCAAATCCCATCTAAACCTCCTGCCCCTTACCTTAAATCTATGCCACCTGGTTATTGACCCCTCCGCTAAGGTAAAATGTTTCTTCCTATCTAACCCATCAATGCCCCTCAGAATTTTGTCAACCTCAATCTTATCTCCCCTCAGCCTTCTCTGCTCTAAGGAAAACAACGCTAGCCTTTTCAGTCTCTCTTCATAGCTGAAATGCTCCAGCCCAGGCAACATCCTGGTGACTCTCTTCTGTACCCTCTCCATTGCAATCACATCCTTCCTATCGTGTGGTGCCCAGAACAGTACACAGTACTCCAGCTGTGGCCTAACTAGCATTTTATACAGCTCCGTCATAACCCTGCTCTTATATTCTCTGCCTCGGACGATTTATATTGGCCTGTAATCTAAGGCTTTCCTCCTCACTATTTACGACACCACCAATTTTCATGTCATGTGTGAGAAAGGGTTTGATTCTATCCCTATCAGTATCCGTTACATGCATGTGTTTTTAATCTGCACCCCCTCTGTTTTATTCTCTGTACTTATCAGCCTCTTGTAGGTGAGTCTGTGTTTTGCTCTTCATCTCTCAGTCTTCGAAGTATGAGCCTGGGTTTGTACCTAATTTTCTTTGTACCTTGCAGGATGGATATTGAAGAGAGGTTTTTACACATTAACTGCCAAATCCTGATAAGTGATTTTTGGGTTTCACACAGTATCTGTCAGTTTCTTGTCTAGGACTGTTGGTTTTACTCTGTCGCTGGCATTTGCTGGTTTGTTAGTGTGGGGTTTACACTGTACCTGTCAGTTTCTCATATGTGAGTGTTGGTTTCACTTTGTATAGAATCATAGATCACAGAATACTTACAGCACAAAAGGAGGGATTCAGCTCATCGTGCTTGTGCTGCCTCTCTGCACAAGCAACTCAGCTCATGCCACATCCTCATGTATTCCATGAAAACCTGAATTTTTTTTCCCTTCAGATAATTATCATATATCCTTTTGAAAGCTATGGTTGAATCTTCCTCCGTCACACTCTCAGGCAGTAAGTATCAGATCTTAACCATTTGCTGCATAAAAAAGGTTTTTCCTCATGTTGCCTTTGGTTCTTTTCCCATTCACCTTAAATCGGTGTCCTCTGCTTACTCAGCCATGCGTAATATTTCCCATTGCTTTCTCAGCACTGATGAATTGTGAGGTGGGAGACAGCCAGAAGTCCCACTGAGCTGCACTGACCCCCAGCTGAAAAAGAAATGAGATAAAGTTCAATCTTTCACAGCGAGATGCTGCAGAGAGTTGAGAGTCCCGAATGAAAGAGAGCGTTTCTCATACTGTTGTTGAATTTCATTTCAAACACTCCTTGTACTCTCTGCTAATGAAGCCTAAAAAATGGAAAAACTAAATGGCGCTCAAACTCACAACCCTGAGATTAAAAGTCCCATGATCGACAGACTGAACTGAATATGTCACTTCTACTGTACCTCTGTTTGGATGGATGCAACTGTATGCTCCAATGCAAGGGCAGCTTTCAAATCCTCCCATGGGTCCACACGTCAGACTAAGTTCCATGTTGTAAACTCAAGCAAAGGAAATCTGCTCACTTCCAAAGCTATCAGCAAATTGAAGCTGATTACGATCAACATCATCAGAGGTCAGAACTACCTGGTGAAAGAAGACTCCCTGAAGAAGGATCCACAATTATTCAAAGGCATCGACAAAGTGAAAAACAAGAAAATCGATGAGTCAATCCAAGCTAAACAGAAACACTGAAGAATTCCATTCCAGACCAGAACACAATTGGAGGCATTTTTTATTCAAAGCTGGGCATTAGTATTTAATAGTTCATATATAATTTTGAATATATTTGAATTTCTTTGTTCATTTGGCACTGCTGAACATGAAGCAGTCTTAAATCATTTAATTTTTTTTTGTAAAATCTGACTTACCAGATTAAAATATTCGATCAAGGGAGAAATTTCAAAGATTACTGGACCAGTAATCCAGAGGCCTGGACTCAAGATCCAGTGACAGCCAGGACGTCAAGGCGGGAAACACTCCGCACGAGTCTGCAGTGAGCGATTCCATCGAAGGTAGAGCACAATCTCTTTAATATAAGAATGTATATTTTATAATAATTAATCACTCAAGACCTTCCTGGTCTCTGCATCTCACCTGTTCTCTGGATAAACTTGCAGAAAGTATTTCAACCTGTAAAGCAGGAGTCTAGGGAATGTATAATGATATTTTCTCGCCTTCGGGCAATATTTTAATCAATACAGTGTGGGACAACCTGTCTGGGCACAACTCCATGACTTTCTCTTTAACTAGTGACCTCACAATCACTAACTTCTATGGTAACAATCTTCAGCTCATCACATCCGGTACGTAGCTCTAATCTTAATGCACATTTAAACAACCTTTCAAGTCCAGTTACAGTTTTTGTTGCCTTACCTGCACAAGCTTAAAAAGTGAAAAATGGAAGCAAGTTTAACTGAACATTCTGGTGGTCAGTTCGGGCACGGGAAAAAAATGAAAGGACTCGGACCAGGTCGGATGTGGTGCTGTCAGGCTTGGGTCGGGTTTCATTTGCTGACCCGAGCAGGCCTTTAGTTACTGTTGCAACCTTATATTCCCACTTGACAATCTGTATATTTTGTTCATTTCAATTTTGTCGACAAGCTCTTTGAATCCAGTTCCCCTGTCCTCAAGCAGGCTCAGTTTGGAAATCGATTCCGCTTTCTGGAAGGCTGAAAGCAATCGATGACCTTCAACTAAAAATGGCAACAGAGAAGGGCTCATCTGGGACTTGAACCCAGGACCTCTCACATATTAATCACTTATATACCCAAAGCGAGAATCATACCCCTAGACCAACGAGCCACAGTTGGCTTAGATTTTATTCGCTCCTGTGGAATTTCACTGGCACCCACAGCCGATCATGCATTTTTTTCAGATCAAAACAATATCCTACAAAGCTGAAATAAAAACAGAAAGTGCTGGAAATACTCAGCACCTCTTAGCATCTGTGGAGAGAGAAACAGAGTTAACATTTCAGGGTTTTCACCTTTTGTTTGAGCCATCTTTTCAGACTGCTTCTGTCCATCCAATCTCACTTTTTACTCTATCCACATTCTAAGGGTGGTGCAGTTGTGAGCACTGTAGCTTCACAACTTCAATGACCCCGATTCAGTTCTCTATACTGCCTGTGTGGCGTTTGCAAGTTGTTTATGTGGGCTTCCACAAGGTACTCTGGTTTCCTCCCACAACGAAAGACTTGTGGGTTGATAGATAAATTGACAGTTGTAAATTGGCCCCAGGGTCGGTGATAGGAGAAATGTGGGGATGTGGTAGGAAATTCTGGGTCAACATAGAATTAGTATAAATGGGTGGTTGATGGTCAGTGCAGACTCAGTGGGCCAAAGGGCCTATATCAGTGCTGTATATCTCTTTAACCATTCTCGAAGCAAATGCATTTTTCATGAATTCCTCATTTCTTTTATTAATGACAATTTTATATTTCCGGCCCTTGCTTCATACGATGCCACAAGTGGAATCATGTTTCCAACAACCCGATCAAACCCCTTCACTATTTCCTCATATTGCAATGTTTCTTTAACCCTGACAGACTGTGGAGTTTCTGCTGCTTGATTGCAGTTCTTGCTTCCCGCCAGTAGATGTCACCTCACTCCAATATAGTGAAGTTTACAAATGTGAGAGAGACACAACAGGAAATAATTGTTCACATTATAGTGAATGTGTGGGATTTAGAAATACTAGGAGTGGAGACGAGTTATTATTGAATTTGTCAAACCAAACATATGTTATAATGTTGTGTTAAATCTGTCACTCTGTTGTCTTGATTCTGAGAGTGACATAGACTCATCGAGTCATTGGGTCATTTGTGGTATAGAAGGAGGCCATTCGCCCCATCGAGTACAGGCCAGCTCTCCATGGAGCGATCCAGTCAGTCCCACTCGTCTGCTCGATCCCCCTAGCCCTGTAAATCTATTTCCTTCAAATGCCCATCGAAATTCCTTTTGTAACCAACGATTGTCTCCACTTCCTCCGCCCTCGGGGGCAGCGAGTTACAGATCATTACCAATCACTGTGTAAAAAAGCTCTTCCGCACATTCCCCCTGCGTCTCTTGTCCAAAACCTTCAATCTGAATCCCCTAGTCCTTGTACCAATAGTTAATGGGAACAATTTTTCCTTGCCAACTTATCTAAAACTGTCATAGCCTTCGACACCTCTATCCATTCTCCCCTCAATCTCCTTTGATACAGGCAGAAAAAACCCTGTTTTTCTAACCTAACCTTGAAACTAAAACCCTCCATCCCTGGAACTATTCTGGTAAATCTCCTCTGCATCCTCTCAAGAATCCGCACATCCTTTCTAAAGATTGGTGAGCAGATCTGGATGCAACACTCCAATTGGGGCCTAACCAGAGTTCAGCATAACAACCCTGCTTTTGTACTCAATGTCTCTATTTATAAAGCCCAAGATCCCACATGCTTTGCTAACCACTCTCGCAATATGTCTTGCCAACTTCAAAGAATGATGGACATGTACTCCAGGTCCCTCTATTCCAGCACACTCTTCAGAACTGTAGCATTGAGTATATATTGCCTCTCCCTATTTCTTCTGCTAAAATGCATCACCTCACACTTGTCACTATTAAATTCCATCTGCCACCTGTCTGCCCATCCTACTAGCCGATAACTATCCTGTTTCAGGCAGTTCATATCATCCTCACTGTTTGCCACTCCTCCAAGTTTGGTGTCATCGGCATATTTTGAGATTCTACTCGATATTCCAAGATCCAAGTCATTAATCTGTAGCAAAAAAAAGCAATGGTTCTAGCACTGACCCTTGGGGAACACCACTGTCGACTATCCTCCGGTCTGACCAAGAACCATTTCATATGACTCGCTGTTTTCTGTCCTTAAACCAATTTCCTATCCAAATGGACACTGACCCTCCTAATGCATGAACCTCAATTTTGTTAACCACCCTTTTATGTGGTACTTTATAAAATGCTTTTGTAAAATCCACATAAACAACATCCACTGCATTCCCTTCATCAACTTTCTCAGATAGTTTATCAAAAAATGCAGTTAGATTCATCAAGCATGAACTTCCATTTATAAATCCATGCCCACTCTCCTTAATTAACTCAAACCTCTCCAAATGACTTGATTTTTTCCCTGACCTGTTGGTCTTGTGCTTATAGCAAGCTCACCACAGAGCATGTATTTGGCAATGTGACTGTCATTCATTTGGCCCAGTCAACAGAGCCGCCTCTGACTCAAGTGGGCAAACATGCTGCGGATCCCTGCACGCTGGTGTACTTCCTCATTCGGCACTCTGTCCTGCCAGGAGATGCCCAATATCCATCTGAGGCAGTGGAGGTGGAAGCTGTTCAGCTGCTTTTCTTGGCTTGTATAAGTTGTTGATGCTTCTCTACTATAAAGGAGGGTGCTGAGAACACAAGTCTGGTACACATGGAGTTTTGTATTTTCGGTCAGTTTGCTGTCGGTTCACACCCGTCTTCTCAACTTTGACATGACAGCTGCAGCATTGGCAATCCTGGTGCTGATTTCAGCATCAAGGGACAGATTGCTGGTGATTGTTGATCCAAGGTATGTGAACTGTTGACGACCTCCAAAGTGAGGTTGTCAATGTTGATGGAAAGTGGAGTCTCTACGTCCAAATCTCTACGTCCAAGTGGAGTCTTGCCAAAAGATGAACAGCTTGTCGTCAGCTCTGATATACAGGTGAACACCCCCATCTGAGTCACTGAAAGTGTACAATAGCAGCATGGAGAAGAATACACCAATTATAAAGGATGTGATAACTAGACAGTTAGAAAATAATGATATGATTGGGCAGAGTCAACATAGATTTATGAAAAGGAAAACAGGCTTGAAAAAACCCGTTGAGTTTTTTGAGGATGTTACCTGTAGAACAGATAAAGAAGAACCAGTGGATGCTTTGGTAATGTCCCACACAGGAGGTGAGTAAACAAAATTAGAGCACATAGGATTGGGGATAATATACTGGTGTGGATTGAGAATTGGTTAACAGACCGAAAACAGAGAGCAGGAATAACGGGTCCTCCTCAAAATGGCAGGCTGTTACTATTGGGGTACTGCAAGGATCAGTGTTGGAGCCACAGCTGTTAACAACCGAAATAAATGATTTGGATGTGGGGATTAAATGTAATATTTCCAAGTTTGCAGATGACACAAAGCTAGGTGAAGTGTGAGCTGTGAGAAGGATGCAGAGAGGCTTCCAGGGAACCTGGAGAGGCTAAGTGAATGGGAAAGAACATGGCAGATGGAATATAATGTGAATACGTGTGAATAAGTGCAGTTGGCTGCCATGTGACCAGATTTGCGACAGGTGCGGCAAACTCTGGGCTGCCCAGCGTAGACCAAGAAGCCTCGATACCGGAAAACCCTCCACTTCCACTTTGGTGGAATAAACAGAAAGACAGAGTATTTCTTAAATGGTGAGAGGTTGGGAAGTGTTGATGTCCAAAGGGACCTGGGTGTCCTTGTTCATGAGACACTAAAAGCTCTTGTGCAGGTGCAGCAATCAATTAGGAAGGCAAATGGTATGTTGGCCTTCACACGAGGGGTCTTGAGTACGGGAGTAAAGATGTCTTGTTGCAATTGTATAGAGCCTTGGTGAAACCGCGCTGGAGTATTGTGTATAGTTTGGTCTCCTCATCTAAGGAAGGATATACTTGCCATAGAGGGAGTGAAACAGAGGGTCACCAGACTAATCCCTGGGATGGTGGGACTGAAACTGGGCCTGTATTCCTTAAAGTTTCGAAGAATGAGAGGTGATCTCATTGAAACTGATAAAATTCTTACACGGTGTGACAGTGTGGATGTAGATAGGATGTTTGCCCTGGTTGGTGAGTCTAAAATCAGGGGACCAAGTCTCAGAATAAGGAGTAGGCCATTTAAAACTGAGATAGGGTTGAATTTCTACACTCAGACGGTGGTGAATCATTGGAATTCTCTACCCCAGAGAGCTGTGGCAGTTCAATCATTGAGCATGTTCAAGACAGAAATTGTTAGAAATCTTGATACTCATGACATCAAGGGATATGGGGATAGCACGGGAAAGGGGCAGATAGAGGTAGATGATCAGCCATGATCATCAGGCTCGACGGGCTGAATGGCCTACTCCTATGTTCCTCTGTTCCTAAGAGAGTTGGCGCCAGCGCGCAGCCCTGCTTTACCCCACTGCTGATCTTGAAAGTGTCTGATGTTGCTCCATTGTAACTGATGGAACTGTGCATGTTCTCGTGGAAAGAAGAGATGATGCCCAAGAGTTCAGGAGGGTAGCCGAGTTTCCATCGCAGTTTGAAGATTCAGTCTCTGCTGACAAGATCAAAGGCCTTGGTGATGTCATTCAAAATATGTGTGGCTCTGTGACGCAATGGATAGTGTGTTGGACTTCTAAATAATGAAAAAGAAGGTATTCAAAGGTTGTGGATTCAAATCCCACCAGCGTCAGATTTTGGACCAGAGACAGAAGAGCACAACGGAAAAGAGAGTTAACAAGTGTGTCAAAAGCACCGACTCAGAGACAGAGCGAGAGAGAGAGGAGCACAGCAGGAGCGGAGCAGGGGGAAAAAAATCAAGGAGTGACATCACAATGGAGAGTGAGAGCAGGGAAACAGAGAGCCGCTGGGGTGAGTTTACAGGATTTGGTTCTTGCTTCGGTGCAGTGGAAGGAGCTGTTTGGTGAGGATCTGGTAAGCTGTGACATCACAGGCAAGCAGGTAGTTGATTGGTTTGGAAAAAGCTGCATGTTTGATGAGTATCTGGTAAGTGATTAAGGTCCATTTTAGTCCTAATGTTTAAAATAGTAAACAAACTAGTAGTAAGCTTAATAAAATATACAGCAAAATAAACAATTGATTAAAATAATTAAGTAGTTAATTGAAACACGTTAAGGATGACAGGACAGGTGATATGTCACAGCTGCAGCATGTGGGAGCTCCTGGATGCCAGTGTGATCCAGAGCAAACACATCTGCAGCAAGTGTAGTATCTGTTCTTATCAGTGCTTATTTGATTGAGAAGAGACCATGATCATTGCCTTTTGATCCTGGGGGAACTTTGAGTAAAATGGCTATAACCAATTTTCGAGTTTTGGGCCAGCGAGTGCGCAACACTGTTCGGGTGGTCGTGAAGGACAAGGAAGGAGATGCACCGGTCGATCGCACCTTCTTCATCAAGAAAATTCTCTTCGATTGCTGCGGATTTCAAGCGACGGACGTCTTCTGCCTGCAGGATTTCCCCAGCAGTGGATACTTCGACGTGACATTCCGGAACGTGGCGGGATGCATCAAGTTTCTGAAGGCGTTCAAGGAGAAAGGGGACCGGGCGCCACTGTCGATCCTCACAGCGGAGCCGCTCTTCACGCTTCCGTCACAACGGGACCGGGTGGTGACGATTCACCTCTACAACCCCCATGTTCCGGTGGTGGATGTACTCACCTTTCTCGCCAGGTACGTCGAGGTGGCCGGCAGCAGCACTGATGTCAAGGACCCCTTTGGGATCTGGACCAGCAAGCGGCAGGTCAAGGTGACCTTGAAGGTTGATCCCAGTGGAGCCATCATCCACCCTCCCTCCAGCTTCGCTATCGGGGGAAGTCGAGGCTTCTTGGTCTACGCTGGGCAGCCCAGAGTTTGCCGCACCTGTGGCAAATCTGGTCACATGGCAGCCAACTGCAGCACGGTTGTTTGCAAGAACTGCAAGGAGGAAGGCCATCAGACCAAGGACTGTAAGCAGACTAAGTGTTGCAACTTGTGCGGTGCGGCAGGCCATCTCTACAAGACCTGCCCCAAACGTTGCCTCAGCTATGCTCAGGCGGCAAGGTCCAAGGAAAGGCCGGGAGAAGTTTCGACGAAGGCGTCCGCTGTTCGAAAGGAGACCAGCAACCTTCTCCGCAGCGAGGAACTTCAACCTGAGAAGGAAGGGGAGGCAGCTGAAACCAACGACCCAGCACCTATCCAGCGCCCGGAAACCCCTCCTCCACAGACAGAATCAATGGAGGAGGAGGCAGCAGATGGACAAACAGGTCAGTGGCAAGTGGTCCAGAGGAAAACCACAAAGAAAAAACATCCCAAAGCCACCACCCAAACCAGTGGCAAGAGGAGGCTCTCTTCTGAATCAGACTGCAACAACTCCTCTTCACTGGACGGGGAAATGCTGGAGCGACAGCCCCTTCAAAAGAGGCGGCAGAACTCCGAGATGGATGATGGAGCATCCCAGCCCCCGAGCACTGGAAGCTGTGATGGGCCCGGCGTGCCCCAACATCAATGCACCACACGTAACGACGTGGCCAACGCATCTCAGCTCCGGGACACCGGGAGCAAAGACACGTCTGGCGCACCTGAGCTCCTGGAGGCCGGGAGCTGTGATGTTTTCGAGGAGGAACAGATGGAAGCAGCTGAGGACAACCCAATCCTCTCTGCCTACAAGACCCCCACCCGATGTCACCCGAGCGGCACAAACCCTGCATGAAAAATCAGGAGGGGTTTCTGAGCCCAACCAACGTGAAACTGCTTGCGCATACGATGGGTATGCAGGAACACCCCGAAGGGGAAGGACTGGGACTAGCGAGGACAAATGGTATGGGAAGCAACAACTAATCTTTAGTAAAAAATGGGTGTAAGAATTGCTTCCATTAATGTGCGTAGCATTAAATCTACTACGCGATGTGTTTCAACCTTGGATTACCTTGCCAAGGTCAAAGCTGACCTACTGTTTCTGCAGGAGTGTGGAATACCACACCTCAGCACCTACAGGCAGTGGTCGCGATGGTGGTCCCACGGGCCATCGATCTGGTCGGGGGGTAATGACTGCCGTTCCTCCGGCCCGGGTATTCTGCTGCGGGGAGGTAACTTCACCATCTCCGAAGTTAAGGAGGTGGTGGGCGGCCGCCTCCTCGCAGCAGACGTGATGTACAACAACGCTCTGCTCCGGTTGATCAACGTGTACGCCCCGGTACAACGCAGCGAGCGGCTGACCGTCTTCCAGCAGCTCCCACTGCTGCTGGCGACGTCCAGGCCGGTCATCCTAGGCGGTGACTTCAACTGCATCATCGATGCGGCTGGACGATCCGGCAGTGACGACAGCAAACTGGACGCTACGTCCAGATTCCTAATAGAAACAGTTAAAGATGCCAAACTGCACGACGTCTTCAGCAAACCTGCAGACGGAGCGCAGCGCAGATACACATGGTCAAGATCGGACGGGTCTGCCCGTTCCAGGATTGACTTCCTGTTTGTGTCTCGTGCTGTCACGGTCGGATCCACCGACGTCAAGCCAGTGTTCTTCTCCGACCACTGCCTCTTACTGGCCGACTGTCACTTACAGGACGACCAGCGGGTTGGCAGAGGGACGTGGAAGCTCAATGCGACACTGCTGACCCCAGAGAACGTTGAGGAACTCAAAAGGGATTACAATGGTTGGAGGACCGTGAAACCCCTCTTTGAGTCTCCAGTTCACTGGTGGGAAGCGATTAAGGAGAACATCAAGAGGTTCTTCATCCACAAAGGTGTTCAGAAGGCGAGAGGGAGACAGAGGGAAGTGTCCCGACTCCAGAAAATTATGCAAAATCTACTCCGGTTGCAGTCAATGGGGGTCGAGGTCAAGGAGGACCTCCAAGAGGTGAAGAGCCAGCAGGCCTCGTTCTTTGCCAAGGAGGCCTCCAAGATCATCTTCCGGTCCACAGTCCGCTCCATCGAGCAGGATGAGACGTGCTCGCGTTACTTCTTCCAAAAGGTACACAGAGAGAGCTCTGTTATCAGCAGCCTGAAGGAAGAAGATGGCTCGCTAACGTCTTCGCAGTCCGACATACTAAGGATCAGCAAATCCTTTTATGCTGGGCTGTATGACGCGAAGCCCACAGACAGCAGAGCCTCCCAGTCCTTCCTGTCATCTATCACAGAGGTCTTAGATGACAGCAGGAGGGAGAGACTGGACAAGCCGCTAACTCTGGACGAGCTGACAAAGGCCGTCCAGTCTTTCGAGACGAGTAAAACTCCCGGGGCTTACCGGTCGAGTTGTACTCGGCCCTGTGGGACTGGGTCGGCCCGGACCTGCTGGAAGTATACGAGAGTATGCTCCTGGCCGGCAGCATGTCAGAATCCATGAGAAAAGGCATCATCACCCTCATTTGCAAGCAGAAGGGGGAGAGGGCAGAAATCAGAAATTGGCGGCCCATCTCACTGCTTAATGTTGATTACAAGATTCTGTCCAAAGTCATAGCCAGTCGAGTCAATTCTGCTCTGGAGTTGGTGATTCACCCCGATCAGACCTGTACTGCACCCGGCAGGAAGATCTCTGATAGTCTCGCGCTCCTCAAGCATACGATCGCCGACGTACGGGACAGGAGGGTGGACACCTACCTCATCAGCCTGGACCAGGAGAAGGATTTTGACAGGATATCGCACACCTACATGATGGACGTGCTTTCCAAAATGGGATTTGGGGAGGGAATCTGCAATTGGATCCAACTGCTCTTCACAGACATCAGTAGCGCAGTCTCAATCAACGGGTGGGAATCTGAAAGTTTCCCGATCAAATCTGGAGTCAGACAGGGCTGCCCTCTGTCCCCGGTCTTGTTTGTTTGCTGTATTGAATCCTTTGCTGAGTATATTAGGAAGGATGCGAGCAGAAGAGGGGTGACAATCCCAGGCAGCGGAGGCACTCAGGTCAAAACCTCCCTGTACATGGATGACGTCGCCGTTTTCTGCTCGGATCCGCTGTCCGTGCGCAGACTGATGAGTATCTGCGGCCAGTTCGAACTGGCCTCGGGAGCCAAAGTTAACCACGGCAAGAGCGAGGCCATGTTCTTTGGCAACTGGGCTGACTGATCCTTTGTCCCCTTCACCGTCAGGTCAGACTACCTGAAGGTGCTGGGGATATGGTTCGGAAGGGCCGGGGCGTGCACCAAAACATGGGAGGAGCGAGCAGCCAAGGTACAACAAAAGTTGGGCATGTGGGGGCAGCGATCTCTCTCCATTGTGGGTAAGAACCTGGTCATCGGGTGCGAGGCGCTCACGTTGTTGCTCTACGTGGCGCAGGTCTGGCCCATACCCCACTCCTGCGCTGTGGCAGTCACCCGAGCCATTTTCCGCTTCATCTGGGGATCTAAAATGGACCGGGTCCGGAGGGACACGATGTTCAAATCTCTGGACAAGGGCGGGAAAAATGTACCCAACGTGGCCCTCATCCTGATGACCACCTTCGTGTGCGGCTGCATCAAGCTGTGTGTAGATCCCCAGTACGCAAACTCCAAGTGTCACTACGTGCTGAGGTACTATCTGACCCCGGTGTTGCGAAGCATGGGCCCGGTCACATTGCCGCGGAACGCTCCATGCAGTTGGGTGGTGCTGTACCACCTATCCTTCGTGGAGCAGTTTCTGCGGGAAAACACCTTTGACCACCGGTCCATCAGGCAGTGGTCTGCACGGAATGTCCTCAAGGCCCTACGGGAAAAGGAAACGGTGGATCATGTCGGATGGTTCCCCGAGCAGACCGTCAAAGTCATTTGGTGGAATGCCTCATCACCAGAACTTTCAAACAAGAACAAGACGTAGCTTGGCTGGTGGTGAGAAGGGCCCTCCCCGTCAGATCCTTCACGCACACCCGAAGTCTCGCCCCCTCCGCACAGTGCCCCCGCGTGGGCTGTGGTGGGGAAGAGATGGTCGCCCACCTCCTCCTGGAATGTGCCTTTGCAAAGCAGGTGTGGAAAGAGATGCAGTGGTTTTTGTCAAGGTTCATCCCAAGCAGCTCTGCAACACAGGAGTCTGTGCTCGACGGGCTGTTCCCAGGGACGCACACCGAGACAAACATCAACTGCTGCTGGAGGACTATCAATTCGGTGAAAGACGCCCTTTGGTCTGCCCGAAACCTGCTGGTCTTCCAGTGCAAAGAGTTGTCCACCACCGAATGTTGCAGACTGGCACATTCCAAGGTCCAGGACAACGTGCTGAGGGACGCACTAAAGCTTGGGGCAGCCGCAGCAAAGGCTCAATGGGGAAAGACCACAGTGCAAGGTTCCCCCACCAAGCTGGACTGAGGGGCTGGATCCATGGGAAACCCCTCGAACAGTATCGTTAATATTCTCAATTGCTGTAAATGTAAAACTGTAATTGACATGACAATTGTGAAACGGAAGGGTTGGGAAGAAACTCATGACAGCATTGAAGGAAACTGATCTCCCTTGAAATGTTTGTATATTTTGATGCTGTTTTAAACTGTTTGGCAATGTAATTGTTACAGGTTTTTATGAATAAAGTATATTTTGGAAATAAAAAAAAAAGTTTGCGGCTCAAAGAGTGAGAAAAAAGGAATGTAGTGGTAGTAGGGGACAGTATAGTCAGGTGGATTGACTCTGTTCTCTGCAGCAAAGAGCAAGAGTCCAGACGGCTGTGTTGCCTGCCGGTGCCAGGATTCAGGACGTCTGCTCAGGGCTGGAGAGAAACATCCAATGGGAGGGGGAGGATCCAGTCGTCGTGGTCCATGTCGGTACCAATGACATAGGCAGGACAAGGATAGAGGTTCTGCAAAGTCAGTATGAGGAACTAGGCAGCAAATTAAGTAGCAGAACCTCAAAGTTAATCATCTCTGGATTATTACCTGAGCCATGTGCAAATTGGCATAGGACAAATAAGATTAGAGAAATTAATGCGTGGCTCAAAGACTGGTGTGGTAGTAGTGGATTCTGGTTCGTGGGACATTGGCACCAGGACTGGGGAAAGTGGTGGCTGTACCGTTGGGACGCTCTACACCTGAACCGTGCTGGTGCCGGTGTTCTAGCGAGCCACATAACGAGGGAAGTAGAGACAGTTTTAAACTGAATAGTGGGGGCAAGGGATCAAATTTGGGAAGATATGGTGAATCAAGGAGGAGAGACAAGGCAAGAGAGAAAGGTATAAATATGGGAAATGATAAACAGACTATGACAGGAAGGGACAGAGCAGACAAATCTAAGAGTAAATCAACAGATAAGGCTAGAGGTTACAAAAATAATAAAAGGACAAAACTAAATGCTCTGTATCTGAATGCATGGAGCATTCAAAACAAAACAGATGAACTGAGAGCACAAATAGAATAAATAAGTGCGATCTGATAGTCATTACAGAGATCTGGCTGCAGGGCGTCATCGATTGGGATGTGAATATTGGAGGTTCCATGGCATTTAGGAAGGACAGGAAGCTTGGAAAAGGTGGTGGGGTAACTCTGTTAATTAATGATGGTATTAGCGTAATAGAGAGGGATGACCTAAGTTCAGGAGATCACGATGTCGAAGCAGTTTGAGTTGAGATGAGAAATAATACAGGCAAGAAGTCACTTGTGGGAGTGGTGTACAGGCCACCTAACATTAACCACACTGCAGGATGGGGTATAAAAAAAGAAATAATGGCAGCTTGTCAGAAAGGTACAGCAATAATTATGGTGGATTTTGATATCCATATAGACTGGAAAATTCTGATGGGCAGAGGTAGCCTAGATGAGGAGTCCACAGAATGTTTTTGGGATAATTTCTTGGAAAAATAAGTTCTGGAGCCAACCTGAGAGCAGGTTATACTAGACCTGGCATTGTGCAATGAGATAGGATTAATTAATGACCTCAGAGTTAAGGTGCCCCTAGGTAATAGCGATCATAATATGATTGAATTTTACATTCAGTTTGAGGGAGAGAAGAGTGGGTCCCAGACTAGTATTTAAACTTAAATAAGGGCAATTATCAGGGCATGAAAGCAGAGCTAGCTAAAGTGAACTGGCAAATTAGGTTAAGGGATAGGTCAATAGAGATGCAGTGGCAGACATTTAAGGTAAATTTCAGAATACACAGAATAGATACATTTCAACGAGAAAGAAAAATTCCAAAGGTGGGACTCACCATCCATGTTTAATGAAAACAGTTAAAGATACTATCAAACTTAAAGAAAAAGCCTATAATTGTGCAAAGGTGGGAGGCAGGTCAGAAGATTGGACAGAATATAAAAAACAGCAAAGAATGACTAAACGATTGATAAGGAAGGTAATATTAGAATACGAGAGAAAGCTAGCAAGAAATATAAAGACAACTAGTAAGAGTTTGGATAGATATTTTAAAAAGAAAAGAGTTAACAAAGTGACTGTTGGTCCTATGGAAAGTGTGTCTGGGGAATTAATAATGGATAATTAAGAGATGGCAGATGAATTGAACAGATACTTTGGATTGGTCTTCACTATTGAGGATACAAATAACATCCCAGTATTAGCTGTAAGTCAGAAAATGGAAGGGAGGAGGAACTCAAGCAAATTACAATCACCAGGGAAGTGGTACTAAACAAATTGTTGGAGCTGCGGGCTGACAAGTCGCCAGGTCCTGAAGTGGCTAGTGAGATAGTTGATGCGCTGGTTTTAATTTTCCAAAATTCCCTCGCTTCGGGAAGGTTCTGTTAGATTGGAAAGTAGCGAATGTAATTCATTTATTCAAAAAGGGAGGGAGACAGAAAGCAGGAAACGACAGGCCGGTTAGCTTAACATCTGTCTTAGGGAAAATGTTAGGAGCGATTACTGAAGATGTTATAGCACGGCATTTAGAAAACATTAAGGTAACCAGGCAGAGTCAACATGGTTTTGTGAAAGGGAAATCATGTTTAACCAATTTATTGGAGTTATTTGAGGGAGTTACATGTGCTGTGGATAAAGGGGAACCGGTGGATGTATTGTACTTCGATTTCCAGAAGGATAAGGTGACATATCAAAGGTTATTGCAGAAAATAAAAGCTCATGGTGTCAGGGGTAACATATTGGCATGGATAGAAGATTGGCTAGCGAACAGGAAACAGAGAGTCAGCATAAATGGGTCATTTTCTGGTTGGCAAGAAGTAACGAGTGGTCCACAGGGATCTGTGCTGGGGCCTCAACCTTCCACAATTCTCGAAATGACTTTGATGAAGCGACCAAAAGTATTGTTGCTAAATTTGCTGATGACAAAGATAGGTCGGAAAGTAGGTTGTGAAGAGGACATAAGGGGGCTACAAAGGGATATAGATAGGTTAGTGACTGGGCAAAGACCTGGCAAATGGAGTATAATGTGGGAAAGTGGGAAATTGTCCACTTTGGCAGGAAGAATAAAAAAGCATATTATCTAAATGGTGAGAGATTGCAGAGATCTGAGATGCAGAGGGATCTGGGTGTCCTAGTGCACGAATCGCAAAAGGTTAGTCTGCAGATACAGCACGTAATTAGGAAAGCTAATAGAATGTTATCATTTATCGCCAGGGGAATTGAATACAATAGTAGGGAGGTTATGCTTCAGATATATAGGGCATTGGTGAGACCTCTTCTGCAATACTGAGTACAGTACTGGTCTCCTTATTTATGGAAGGATGTAAATACATTGGAGGTAGTACAGAGAAGGTTTACTAGACTAGTACATGGAATGGGTGGGCTGTCTTACGAGGAAAGATTGGACAGGCTAGGTTCGTATCCACTAGAGTTTAGAAGAGAAAGAGGCGACATGATTGAAACATACAAGATCCTGAGGGGTTTTGACAGGGTGGATGTGGAAAGGATGTTTCCCCTTGTAGGAGAATCTAGAGCTAGGGGTCACTGTTTAAAAATAAGGGGTCACCCATTTAAGACAGAGATGAGGAGCAATTTTCCCCCTCAGAGGGTCGTGAGTCTTTGGAATTTTCTTCCTCAAAAGGCAGTGGAAGCAGAGTCTTTGAATATTTTTAAGGGAGAGATGGATAGATTCTTTATCTGCAAGGGGGTGAAATGTTATCGGAGGTAGATGGAAATGTGGAGTAATCAGTTCAGCCATGAGCTTATTGAATGGTGAAGCAGGCTCGAAGGGACGAGTGGCCCACTCCTGCTCCTAATTTGTATGTTCATATGTAAAGACAATGTAGAGTGGTCTGTACTGTTCACAGTACTTGTCCTGTAACTGCCGAAGTGAGACAATCATGTCGACTGTCGATCTACCAGCTCTGAAGCTGCCCTGAGACTCAGGATAGATGTGTGATGCCAGGGTCTGCAATCTGGTCAGAGCAATGCGAGCAAAGACCTTCCCCACAATACTTAGCAAGGAGATGCCTCGCTAATTGCTGCAGTCACTGCGAGTCCCCCTTATTATTGTGCAAGGTGACAATGTTTGCATCACGCATGTTTTGAGGTGCAGATCTTTCCTTCCAACAGAGACACAGAAGTTCATGGAGATGCTGCAGTAGAGCCGCTTTTCCACTTTTGATGATTCCAGGTGGAATACCATCATTTCCCGGGGCTTTACCACTGGCAAGATGGTCAATGGCTTTGTTGAGCTCCACTATGGTGGGGTCACTGTCCAGCTCCTCCATGACAGGGAAGTCTGGAATGGCACTGAGAGCCACTTCAATGACAATATTCTCCGTTATGTAGAATTTAAGGTAATGCTCCACTCACCTTTCCATCTGCTTGTTAACAGATGATTCCACTTTGACACCGCACTGAGACCTTGAGCATTGTTGTCTGAAAGAGCCTGATCGAGGATGTTGAGGAACTCCTGGGTCCTTTCTGGATCAGTGGTTCGTCAAGTGTTGATCTGAGGACGACGTTCTTCTTGGATGGATGAAGCTTCCTTGGCTGAAGCATGACCTTGTTACACACCAGGGAGTGGTCAGTGTCACAGTCAGCGCTGTGATAGCTGTGAGTGATGAGGACACTGCTGAGGGTGGTATGTCTGGTGATGATAAGGTCTAGCTGGTGCCAGTGGTGTGATCCCAGATGTCTCCAGGACACCCTGTGGCACAGCTTGACCTGGAAGTAGCTGTTCATCACACAGAATCCATGGTGACAGCATAGCTCCAGCAACCTCTGTCCATTTTCATTCATCTTGCCAATCCCCTGGTGCTCTATGCTTGTTGGCCAAGCTGTAGTCAGGACCCAAGCTTGCGTTGAAGTCTCCTAGAAGGTACAGTCCCTCAGTGCTGGGAATTCTACTGATGGCAGTATCAAGTGTCACATAGAATTGATCCTTGACATCTGGGGTGGAGGTGAGTGTCGGGACATAGATGCACATGAGATTAACTGGGCCCACGCTTGTTGACAAGTGAAGAGTAAGATGTGTCTCTGAGCCTACTGTGGCTGGTTCACTCATCTCAAGTGGCGTGTTTTTTACTGTGAAAACCACTCCATGCTCACGAGTTGCCTCTTGGGCTTTCCCCTGCCAGAAGAAGGTGTAGTGTTTCTCTTTGAGGGATCCACTTTGAACGAGTCTAGTTTCTTGCAGCACAGCAATGTCCACATTGAGCCTTGTGAGTTCTTTGTCCATCAAAGCTGTCTTGTGTGTGTCATCAACCTGCAGAAGGGTGTCAGTAAGGCCAGGACACATGGTCCTCACATTCCAGCTTGCGATGCGAAGGATGTCTTCTTTGTTGAGCTTGTTTTTCTTGGTGCATTGATTATCGATCCGCCTGTTGAGAGATGACTCTCTAAGCTCCAAGCACCCATTGAAGCAAGCAGGTTGTGGCAGGAAAGCACCTAACTGATTGGGGGCTGCCCAGCTTGGAGTGGGTGGTAGCTATCCAATGAGATGCGATGATCTCTTCAACTGTCAGAAGTAACCCCTGGCGCTCATACTCTGCACCAATTGAGTGAGAGCTTATAATCGGTAACCGTTTCTTCCCGTGTTGTGCTAATGTTTAAGCACAAATAGTGTCCTCTACACGGCACATTAGTACTGAACACAAAATGGCTCCTTTGGTCATGTGTTAATTATAAAATGGCTTTCTTGACCTTGTTCGTTATTACAATGGATACATGATAACAATGGTCAAATTAAACTAAGATCGAACTACCCAAGCTTACCTGCATCCTCCAGTCCTCTGGCAACATTCCCATATTTAAGGAGGATTGAAAGATTGTGGTTCGAGTCTCTGATATTTCCACCCTTACTTCCCTCAGCAACCCAGGATGCAGCCCATTCAAACTGGGTGACTTTTCTACTGTGAGAGCTGCCAACCTTGTAATTGTCTCCTCTTCATCTATTTTCATCCTGTCCAATTTCTTCACTTCCTCCTCCTTTACTGTGACATTTGCAGCATCCGCTTATTTTGTGATACTTAATCAGTGCCTCAGCCACACCCTCTGCCTCCACAGGATCTCCTAATTGACCCACCCTTTCATTGACTGTCCATATGTTGGTAAAAGACTTCAGTGTTCCCAGTTATGTGACCTGCTAATCTTTTCTCATACATTCTCTTGCTGATCTCATTTCCTTTTTCAGCTCTCCTCTGTACTTTCTATATTCTGCTTGTTTCTCCTGCATATAAATCCTCACATGATTTCGATATTAATGATTTTTGAACTATTTTGTTGAAGGATTGAGTTTTGTAAATTTCTCCCTAGCTCCCCTCATGGTCAGGCAGAAAGTTTAACTGCTGTGTTTTCAAACAGCAACAGCTTTATTTGAAAAGCCATTGTGACAGGATTCCGGGTTTTAATCCAGTCACAAATCTGGTTCTGATGTCTTGTGGCTCCAGCTGTCACATGACCTGTCAGAGGATGACCTCATAATTGACCCAGTCATGGAGCTGTGGGTTGATGTTTAAATTGTTGCAAAATAATTTTCCAGAAGGACAATCAAAATGAATCGATATATAAAAGGTAGATTTTGTGAATTTGTGCTCCCAGTGGAAATCCCTGCAGAGTCTGCTGGTTTTCATATCCCCAATTCCCCACAGGAAGCTCTGTGTCGGAATCTGTATTCATTATATCAATATTATACAGAATCATTTCATGGGAGACCCCAGTGTGAATTGTAAACAGGTGGGTCAGTTTTAACTTTCAAATTAACACAGAAGCAAAATACTGCAGATGCTGGAAATCTGAAATAAAAACAGAAAATGCTGGAAATACTCAGCAGGTCTGGCAGCATCTGTGGAGAGCGAAACAGAGTTAACGTTTGTGGTCTGTGACCTTTCTTCAGAACTGGGCTGAAATTGTCTGAGGGCCAAGTGGCCTCTTTCTGTGCCTTAAACTTTCTATGAGTCTAAGATTCTATGAGATTCTGGAATCAATTTCAGTGTCGATGACATTGCACTCTGTAAGGATAGGAAGATGGAGATTATTAAGTACAGTGCAAGAATATAGATGCTTTTACATTATTTTAATCAAAAGTGATTTAAATTTTGTGCTCACGAATCCTATCTTTTGATCACAATGACACTGATAACAATGGAAAAAGCAAGACTTGCATTTCACGACCACAGGACATTGCAAAGCCTTTCATAGCCAATGAAGGATTTTCCAAGTGTAGTCACTGTAGTCATGCAGGAAACATGGTGGCCAATGTGCGCACAGCAAGCTCCCAGAAACAACAACGTGATAAAAACGAGATAATCTGTTTTTAGGTGATGTTGATTCAGGGTTAAACAATGACCAGCATCCCAGAAATAATTCCCCTTCTATTCTCTGAAATAGTGCCATGGTACCTTTAACATCCACCTGAGAGGGCAGAGGGATCCTCAGTTTTCTGTTTCACTTGAGAAACAGCATTTCTGATAGTGCAGCACTGCCTTAGTACTGTACTGGAATGTCAGCCATTTTTAAAGGGCTGTTAGTCCTACTGGAAAATATTTAAAGGAAGATTAAATGAAATAAAATAAATACATTGCTTTTGCCTCTCTCCCATCCCCCCAATAACAGTTAAATTAATTATTTGCCCTTCCCTCCCAAAACCTACCTTTACCATCTGACCTTCCACCCAAAACTGCACAAACTGTAAACTGTAACCCTTCCAACCATCCCCTACACCCATGACATTAATTTGACTCCGCCCCCCCACCCCCACACTGAGAATCTTACCTTCTCCCCCCTCCCCACCAGTGTTGCACCTCATTTGCCCGGATGGGGCTCCGAAGGCACGGCAGTGCCGGCCACTGGGCTGAAGATCGCAGCGGAACATCAGGAAGTGATGGGATAATAATTAATGCAGGTTTGTGGTCCCGTTGCCGAGTGGTGGAGGTCCCCCACAAGGCCTCGCCGTCGCCGGCAATATCGAGCCAGGCCCTGCCGGCGTTGAGGTCCGTGGCGGGTCTCATCCGGGGCCATCTTCAGGCGGCCCCCACCCCACCCCCAACACAGATCTCGACGTCGAGGGCTCTACAGAATCCAGCCCATTGTTTCTGTCAATCTCAACTCCACAAGGATTTGCCTGTTAATTGTAGAAAAATTAAAGCTCTATAACCTTTTGATAAGAACAAAGAACAAAGAACAAAGATAATTACAGCACAGGAACAGGCCCTTCGGCCCTCCAAGCCTGCGCCGATCCAGATCCTCTCTCTAAACATGTCGCCTATTTTCTAAGGTTCTGTATCTCTTTTCTTCCTGCCCATTCATGTATCTGTCTAGATACATCTTAAAAGACTCCATCGTGCCCGCATCTACCACCTCCGCTGGCAATGCGTTCCAGCTGCCCACCACCCTCTGCGTAAAGAACTTTCCACGCATATCCCCCCTAAACTTTTCCCCTTTCACTTTGAACTCGTGTCCTCTAGTAATTGAAACCCCCACTCTGGGAAAAAGCCTCTTGCTATCCACCCTGTCTAAACCTCTCATGATTTTGTCCACCTCAATCAGGTCCCCCCTCAACCTCCGTCTTTCTAATGAAAATAATCCTAATCTGCTCAACCTCTCTTCATAGCTAGCGCCCTCCATACCAGGCAACATCCTGGTGATCCTCCTCTGCACCCTCTCCAAAGCATCCACATCCTTTTGATAATGTGGCGACCAGAACTGTACGCAGTATTCCAAATGTGGCCGAACCAAAGTCCTATACAACTGTAACATGACCTGCCAACTCTTGTACTCAATGCCCCGTCCGATGAAGGAAAGCATGCCGTATGCCTTCTTGACCACTCTATTTACCTGCGTTGCCACCTTCAGGGAACAGTGGACCTGAACACCCAAATCTCTCTGGACATCAATTTTCCCCAGGACTTTTCCATTTACTGTATAGTTCACTCTTGAATTGGATCTTCCAAAATGCATCACCTCGCATTTGCCCTGATTGAACTCCATCTGCCATTTCTCTGCCCAACTCTCCAATCTATCTATATTCTGCTGTATTCTCTGACAGTCCCCTTCACTATCTGCTAACTCCACCAATCTTAGTGTCGTCTGCAAATTTGCTAATCAGTCCACCTATACTTGCCTCCAAATCATTAATGTATATCACAAACAACAGTGGTCCCAGCATGGATCCCTGTGGAACACCACTGGTCACACGTCTCCATTTTGAGAAACTCCCTTCAACTGCTACTCTCTGTCTCCTGTTGCCCAGCCAGTTCTTTATCCATCTAGCTAATACACCTTGGACCCCAAGCGCCTTCACTTTCTCCATCAGCCTGCCATGGGGAACCTTATCAAACGCCTTACTGAAGTCCATGTATATGACATCGACAGCCCTTCCCTCATCAATCAACTTTGTCACTTCCTCAAAGAATTCTATTAAGGTGGTAAGACATGACCTTCCCTGCACAAAACCATGTTGCCTATCACTGATGAGCCCATTTTCTTCCAAATGGGAATAGATCCTATCCCTCAGTATCTTCTCCAGCAGCTTCCCTACCACTGACGTCAGGCTCACCGGTCTATAATTACCTGGATTATCCCTGCTACCCTTCTTAAACAAGGGGACAACATTTGCAATTCTCCAGTCCTCCGGGACCTCACCCGTGTTTAAGGATGCTGCAAAGATATCTGTTAAGGCCCCAGCTATTTCCTCTCTCGCTTCCCTCAGTAACCTGGGATAGATCCCATCCGGACCTGGGGACTTGTCCACCTTAATGCCCTTTAGAATACCCAACACTTCCTCCCTCCTTATGCCGACTTGACCTAGAGTAATCAAACATCTGTTCCTAACCTCAACATCCGTCATATCCCTCTCCTCGGTGAATACCGATGCAAAGTACTCGTTTAGAATCTCACCCATTTTCTCTGAGTCCAAGCATAACATTCCTCCTTTGTCCTTTAGTGGGCCAATCCTTTCTCTAGTTACCCTCTTTCTCCTTATATATGAATAAAAGGCTTTGGGATTTTCCTTAACCCTGTTTGCTAAAGATATTTCATGACCCCTTTTAGCCCTCTTAATTCCTCGTTTCAGATTGGTCCTACATTCCCGATATTCTTTCAAAGCTTCGTCTTTCATCAGCCGCCTAGACCTTATGTATGCTTCCTTTTTCCTCTTAGCTAGTCTCACAATTTCACCTGTCATCCATGGTTCCCTAATCTTGCCATTTCTATCCCTTATTTTCACAGGAACATGTCTCTCCTGCACGCTAATCAACCTCTCTTTAAAAGCCTCCCACATATCACATGTGGATTTACCTTCAAACAGCTGCTCCCAATCTACATTTCCCAGCTCCTGCCGAATTTTGGTGTAGTTGGCCTTCCCCCAATTTAGCACTCTCCCTTTTGGACCACTCTCGTCTTTGTCCATGAGTATTTTAAAGCTTACGGAATTGTGATCACTATTCCCAAAGTAGTCCCCTACTGAAACTTCAACAACCTGGCCGGGCTCATTCCCCAACACCAGGTCCAGTATGGCCCCTTCCCGAGTTGGACTATCTACATACTGCTCTAGAAAACCCTACTGGATGCTCATTACAAATTCTGCTCCATCTGGACCTCTAACACTAAGCGAATCCCAGTCAATGTTGGGAAAATTAAAATCTCCTATCACCACCACCCTGTTGCTCCTACATCTTTCCATAATCTGTTTACATATTTGTACCTCTATCTCACGCTCGCTGTTGGGAGGCCTGTAGTACAGCCCCAACATTGTTACCGCACCCTTCCTATTTCTGAGTTCTGTCCATATTGCCTCACTGCTCGAGTCCTCCATAGTGCCCTCCTTCAGCACAGCTGTGATATCCTCTTTGACCAGTAATGCAACTCCTCCACCCCTTTTACCTCCCTCTCTATCCCGCCTGAAGCATCGATATCCTGGGATATTTAGTTGCCAATCATGCCCTTCCCTCAACCAAGTCTCAGTAATAGCAATAACATCATACTCCCAGGTACTAATCCAAGCCCTAAGTTCATCTGCCTTACCTACTACACTTCTTGCATTAAAACAAATGCACCTCAGACCACCAGTCCCTTTATATTCATCATCTGCTCCCTGCCTGCTCTTCCCCTTAGTCACACTGACTTCATTATCTAGTTCCTTACAGGCTTTTGTTACTACCTCCTTACTGTCAACGGACCTCAATTGGTTCCCATCCCCCTGCCACATTAGTTTAAACCCTCCCCAACAGCGTTAGCAAAAGCACCTCCAAGGACATTGGTTCCAGTCCGGCCCAGGTGTAGACCGTCCAATTTGTAATAGTCCCACCTCCCCCAGAACCGGTCCCAATGTCCCAAAAATCTGAAACCCTCCTTCCTGCACCATCTCTCAAGCCACGCATTCATCCTGACTATTCTTTCATTTTTACTCTGACTATCACGTGGCACTGGTAGTAATCCTGAGATTACTACCTTTGAGGTCCTACTTTTTAACTTGGCTCCTAACTCCCTAAACTCTGCATGTAGGACCTCATCCCGTTTTTTACCTATATCATTAGTGCCTATGTGCACAATGACAACTGGCTGTTCACCCTCCCCCTTTAGAATGTTCTGCAGCCGATCTGAGACGTCCCTGACCCGTGCACCTGGGAGGCAACATACCATTCGGGAGCCTCGTTTTCGACCACAGAACCGCCTATCTACTCCCCTTACAATCGAATCCCCTACGACTATAGCCCTTCCACTCTTTTTCCCGCCCTTCGGAACAGCAGAGCCAGCCACGGTGCCATGGACCTGGCTACTGCTGCCTTCGCCTGGTGAGCCATCTCCCTCAACAGTATCCAAAACGGTATACTTGTTTTGGAGGGAGATGACCGCAGGGGACTCCTGCGCTGCCTTCCTGCTCTTTCTCTGCCTTTTGGTCACCCATTCCCTTCCTCCCTCAGCAATCCTAATCTGCGGTGTGACCAATTCACTAAACGTGCTATCCACGACCTCCTCAGCATCGCGCATGCTCCAAAGTGAGTCCATCCGCAGCTCGAGAGCCGTCATGCGGTCTAACAAGAGCTGCAGCTGGACACACTTCCTGCACGTGAAGGAGTCAGGGTCATCAGCCATGTCCCTGAGCTCCCACATTGAGCAAGAGGAGCATGATACGGGTCTGAGATCTCCTGCCATTTTTAATCTTAAGTTTAAACTTAGTTAAATGAAAAAGGAACGAAAAGTTTCTACCAATAACAATAAAACCAGAGAAATCGAAAAAGCCTTACCTTATAAACACCCCACCGAGTCCTTTTTTTTTGGTTAGAGGAGGGGGTTCAAATCCATTTCCAAACAAATGATAGTTCTCATTGTATCTGGAACATGTTTTCTTACATACAAACATACCAATTAGGAGCAGGAGTAGACCACTCGGCCCCTCGAGCCTGCTCCACCATTCAATAAGATCATGGCTGATCTGATTGCAACCTCAACTCCACATTCCCACCTGCCCCCGATAACTTTTCACCCCCTTGTTTATCAAGAATCTATCTACCTCTATCTTAAAATATTTCAGAATTTCTGTCGTCCAGCAACTCTCACTTCATTTCCTGGATTTCGCCTAAAAAATGTATTTCCACACTTTGGATATCCTGTACTTCATTAATGTTTTTCTCTCTCGGGATTTCCCTTTAATTATATTCAGTGCTGGTATTTTACTGCCACACACTGACTGAAAGTGTCCCATCTTTCTGCAGGAAAAACACTCAGCTTCTTTGGCGAGGCAGTTTTCCCACTTGTGTCTCTCTCGGCCACACCTACTGCAATTGGTTGCAGCTACCACTAGATGCTCTTCCCGTCTTTCTTGTCTTTTACCACTAATTTTTCCTTTTGCTTTCTTAACAAATTCAATTGAGTCTGCAACTCTCGAGATCAGACTCTCCCTGTCCCCTCGGACAACGGATTGATTAAACTTTCTAACCTCTGTTTGTCTGCTCAATTGATACTCTTTCGTTAATGTGAGATGAGCCCTGGACTGTAGATGATCTGAAAGGGTGTTGTCTAATACCCCGAACACAATCCTGTCTCCATTCAGCTCTCCTCTTAAGTTGCGGTATTCACAATCCTCCGTGAGATTGTACAAGTCATTGATAAATGAATGAATACTCTCCCCTTTCTGTTTTGTACGCTTATTAAATTCAAAGTGATTCCTGACAATGCAGCAGCCAGCCGACGTCATCAGAGTGCTCCAAGCTGCGCACATGCACAAACTCTCTCCTGCGCTCTGAGATGCTGCGCATGCTCAGCCTACGTCTTCCAGGACGAAGTGGCGCATGCGCGGGAAAACTCTCTACCCCCTCTCAGCCACTCACTCCAGGCCGCTCACAGCCCGCTCCTCGCTACCCCGCTGCTCCGCCCTCCGGCCGCTTGCTACCCCCCCACCCCCGCACTGCCCTCTCTCCGTCCACTCACGCCCCGCTTCCCCCCCACGTCCCTCCAGACACTAGCTCTAAGCCATGCTGCTTCCCTCCTCTCGGCCTCTCGCTCCAACATTCGATCATTCTTCACCGCACCACCCGATAAAGCAAGGCGAGCCTCGAGGGGAGATGGGGCAATGTTGGAGCGAGTGGCCGAGAGGAGGGAAGCGGCAGAGCCCATGGCCTGGAGTGTGAGCGGCCATAAAGCAGGATGGGGGTGGTGGTGGGGGAAGCGGGGAGTGAGCAGTCAGAGAGTGGGATGCGGGGAAACGGGGAATGATCGTCCGGAGAATGGGATGGCACTGTTTAGAGGGGATTTGAGGAAAAAATGTTTCACCTCGAGGGTGGTTGGAATCTGGAACACATTGCCTGAAGGAGTGGTGGAGGCAGGAACCCTCACAACATTTAAGAAGTATCTAGATGAGCACTCAAAAAGCCACAGAATACAAGCCTACGGCCACGTGCTGGAAAATGGAATTAGAATAGATAGGTACTTGATGGCCGGCACGGACATGATGGCCGAAGGGCCTGTTTCTGTGCTGTATAACTCAATGACTCCATGAAACCTCACTGAATTACAGAAGGTGTGCAGCACTGTCAGAGGTGCTGTCCTTCTAATGAGACTTCAAATAGCGCAACGTTCTCCGAGTATCAACCAAAACATGTCCATTGTGTAGAAATGTGCCATATTTGCTGATGAAACGACAGTCACTGCTCCTAAAATAATTCACTTTAGGTGAATTAAGGTGACTTGGTACTATATAACTGGCGAATGCGCAAGAGGTAGCGGGGGACTGTTGGGGTGGGACGGAGGCGGTGATGGCAACCTTTGAGGGGATTTTTGGGTCGAAGTTGTTTTCTGTGATAAATTGAGTAGCTCCATCTTTAATCCTGGCAGCTGCCTGAATGTCACAGACAGTGACGTTTCAGTGGAAGAGGCTGCATTTGCGCATGTGCTAGTACAGCGTCACCTGGTGGTTGCGTTGTCAGCAAATGCAGCGTTTTAACTTTGGCTCCACGATGACATTTTTTTCCTCAATTAAAATAGGTCTTGAGTGCCTTAATAACTTCTTCACATGTAGCCTTCTGTTCTTCATGAGGGTGTTGCCTGCACACTCCCTCCATTGCAGACAATAGCGTACTGACCTGCTCCATGTCTGGCTTCTGCACGAGACCCGATGCAGTACGATACCTTGCAAACCTCTGGAACCATCTCGGCCACTCCTCGGCTTGGTTCAGTCCAGTGACCTTTTCAAAGGTGCAGGCAAAGATTTCTCCATCTTCGCTTTGGTTTACTGTGGCCCCCATATAATATTCTGATATCTGTCAAGGCTCAGTACAGAATTTATAAGAATCTGACGGTTAAAATAACCTGAGTTTACTCTGCACATCTTGCATTGAAGGTTTCATCGACAACTCTCCATGAGGTGCTGCACAGATTATATTACATCACTTCCTGTGATGATGCACATAGTCTATTTATATAATCTGCCCAGTAACAACCCAATGTCCACTCTTATACTATTGTACAGATGTGAGAAAATCTGAGGATGGGAATGGAACGTCTGAATGAAGATTTTATGATGCTGATGATGTAAATGAGGCTGATCTGTTTCCCATTCCACAATCCCTCTTTATTTCTGTGCATGTTTCTCGATGCTGTTTCAACCAAATTGAAAAAGAATCACAAATCCTCCTCTGGAGCCTCAGATGTCCATTAAGAAAAGGCATGGTGGCCAAGTGGTAAGACATCAGTCTTGTAAACTGAAGATTACGGGTTCAATCCCCGTATGTGCTTTTTGATTAGTTTCTCACTTTAAATGTGATGTTTCCAGAAAAGATGTCTGTTGCATTTGTGTCGGCCATCTGGAAATCAGTGTCATGTTACACTTTATCCTGGACACTGGGAAGAACATGAGGAGTAGCCACATGGTCCCTTGAGCTTTCTCTGCCATTGATAGAGTGAAAATATCTGAGGTCCAAGCACTGAACCTTATTACTGTGCATTTGCTTGATATTTAACAGAGCTATTCTATTAATCCCACATCCCGCACTCCTGTCCTTTCCCCCATTGCCCTGTTATATTTTCCATGTCAGGTATTTATCCAATTCCATTTAGAGTTAACATTGAATCTGCTTCCACTGACCTTTCAGGATTGCACTCCAGACCAGAACAACACACTGCTGAAAAAACAATCTCCTCATCACAACTCTAATTCTTTTGTCAATTACTTTAAATGTGTTTCCTCTGGTTACTGACCCTTCTGTCACTGGCAACACTTTCTCCTTCTTCACTCTATCAAAACTCTTCAGGATTTGCATTTCCTGATGCCTTTGCTGATATAACAAGGCTGAGCACACATCACCAAAAGGAATATGATTGGCTCTGAATCACATTTATCTTCCCTGTCAATCTGATGTGGACCTTGTATTTTCCCGGAACCAAACAACCTGAGCAACAAGTGTGGATTCCAGTGATTCCCACCGCTCTGAGAGAGAGAGGATGTGATAATGAGCCATATAGAAGAAAGGAGTGAGATAGAGAGTAAAATAGCCGTGGTCTGTTTCTACTAACGCCCGGCCCCCTACTTAAAATGGCATCATTTTCTCCTGCCTCTCCACATTCTAATCCATTGATTAATGCAATCCTTTCATCTGGAACATAGAACATAGAACAGTACAGCACAGTACAGGCCCGTCGTCCCACGATGTTGTGCCGAACCTTTCACCTACTCTAAGATCAAACTACCTACATACCCTTCATTCTGCTATCATCCATGTACCTATCCAAGAGTCGCTTAAATGTCCCTAATGTATCTGCTTCTACTACCACCGCTGGCAGTGCATTCCACGCACCCACCACTCTCTGTGTAAAGAACCTACCTCTGACATCTCCCCGAAACCTTCCTCCGTCACCTTAAAATTATGCCCCCTGGTCATAGCCCTTTCTGCCCTGGAAAAAAGTCTCTGGCTATCCACTCTATCTATGCCTCTCATCATCTTGTGCCCCTCTATCAAGTCACCTCTCATCCTTCTTCGTTCCAATGAGAAAAGCCCTAGCACCCTCAACCTTTCTTCGTAAAACATACCCTCCAGTCCAGGCAGCATCCTGGTAAATCTCCTCTGCACCCTCTCTAAAGCTTCCACATCCTTCCTATAATGAGGCGACCAGAACTGAACACAATATTCCAAGTGTGGTCTCAACAGGGCTTTATAGAGCTGCAGCATAACCTCGCGGCTCTTAAACTCAATCCCCCTGTTAATGAAAGCCAACACACCATACGCCTTCTTAACAACCCTATCAACTTGGGTGGCAACTTTGAGCGATCTATGGACATGGACCCCAAGATCCCTCTGTTCCTCCACACTACCAAGCATCCTGTCTTTAAGCCTATATTCTGCATTCAAATTCGACCTTCCAAAATGAATCACTTCACACTTTTCCAGGTTGAACTCCATCTGTCCCTTTAATTCCTGTTTCCTAATCCATTGATGTTTCACAATGTACTGAACTGTCCCAATCCATTGAAATAACTCAGTCTATAGAATTTTCCAATCCACTGATATTTTCCAGTCCATTGACTTTCCCAATCCATTAATGGTTCCTGACCATTGACATTCCCAATCCATTTATATTGCCTGTGATTTCAAAGCAACTGTGGAATACAAATAGTATCAGTATTATCAGATACATCGAGACGAGGTGCAATAGCCAAGTGGACAGATGTCAGGTTTATAAAGAAAAAAGCACTGGCTCGATATTTGTCCAGTCTATCACTGGATCTGAACTCTCAACCTACTGTTTTTCTGTGGGTCTGCTGACTTGTATATGTGAAGAACAATTGGATGTTTCTCAATCCTCTGACTTTTCTCATTCTTGTGCCATATTTGTTCCTTTGGGTTCACCAGTGAAGAAAATTATTCCCTATTACATTTGGTGAAGACTTTAATAACCTCACATCCTTGTGTCTCACCATCTCAGGTCAAACTCCCTACAGAAACTTTAAACATTTAACTATTCTGCTGGAAACATTTTCAAGGGCGCAGCCATTCCTTCATTACGCTTCCTTCTTTGACATGTGATTGACAAATATGTGTGTAATGGAGAGAGAGAGAGTGAAAAAAAAGAGAGAGAGTGCAATAGAAAGTTCGAGGACCAGCTAAAGACAGATAGAGAGAGAGAGGCAGAGAGAGGTGAAGCGATAGACAGAGAGAGAGAGAGAGAGAGAAGGAGAGAGAGTCATTGAGTCATGGAGTCACTACAGTACAGGAAGTCATTTTGCCCATCAAGCCCATGTAAATCAATCCATTCAGTCCCATTCCCCCGCTCTATCCCCATCGCCCTGTAAGTTATCTAAACCTGTCATATTTATTATAATCTTGTACATGTCTATCAAATCTCCCCTCAATCTCCTTTGCTGCAAGGAGAACAACCCCAGCTTCTCCAACCTAACCTTACAGCTAAAATCCCTCATGTCTGGAACCATTCTGTTAAATCTCCTCCACCCTCTCAAGGACACTCACATCCCTCCAAATGTGTGTTGACCAGAACTGGATGCAATTCTCTGGGTGTGGCCCAACTAGAAATTTATACAGGTTCAGCATAACTTCCCTACTTTTGTACTCAGTACCTCTATTTATGAAGCCCAAGATCCCATATGCTTTGCTAACTACTTTCTCAATGTGTCCTGCCACCTTCAAAGAACTATGCATATGAATCCCCAGGTTTTTATTCCTAAAAATATGCTTTATTCATATAAATCTGTAAAAAATGCATTATACAACAGTTCAAAACAGCACCAAGTTGACATTCCAAAAAGTGCAAAGGAAATCAGTTTTCTTCAATACAGGAGTGAGTTGCCTCACAACCCTTCCACTCCATTTTACCTGACATGGACATTTTACAGCAAACCCATCTCTGGTGTATACAGCACAAGGGTTTCCAATGGGTCCAGCTACCCAGTTCACTATGGCGGGGGGACCGTACACAGTGGTCTTTCCCCATTGAGCCTTTGCAGTGGCTACCCCAAGCTTTAGTGCGTCCCTCAGCACGTAGTCCTGGACCTTGGAATGTGCCAGTCTGCAAAACTCGGTCGTGGACAACTCTTTGCGCTGCAAGACCAGTAGGTTTCGGGCAGACCAAAGAGTGTCTATCACCAAATTGATGGTCCTCCAGCAGCAGTTAATGTTTATCTCGGTGTGCATCCCTGGGAACAGCCAGGAGAGCACAGACTCCTGTGTTACAGAGCTGCTTAGGATGAACCTCGACAAAAACCACTGCATCTCTTTCCACACCTGCTTTGCAAAGACACATTCCAGAAGGAGGTGGGCAACTGCCTCTTCCCCACCGCAGTCACCTCGAGGGCCGCGTGTGGAGGGGGTGAGACTTCGGGCATGCAGGAAGGATCTGACAGGAAGGGCTCTTCTTAGCACCAGCCAAGCTACATCTTGTTGCTTGTTTGAAAGTTATGGTGATGAGGCATTCTGCCAAATGACTTTGGCAGTCTGCTCGGGGAACCATCCGACCGGTTCCACCATCTCCTTTTCCCGTAGGGCCTTGAGGACATTCCGTGCAGACCACTGCCTGATGGATTGGTGTCAAAGCTGTTTTCCCGCAGAAACATTCCCACGAAGGATAGCTGGTATGGCACAGTCCAACTGGATGAAGCGATCCGCGGCAATGTGACCAGACCCATCCTTCGGAACACCGGGGACAGATAAAACCTCAGCACATAGTGACACTTGGTGTTTGTGTACTGAGGCTCTGCACACAGCTTGGTGCAGCTGCACACGAAGGTGGTCATCAGGATGAGGGCGACGTTGGGTACATTTTTCCCGCCCTTGTCCAGAGGTTTCAACATCGTGTCCCTCCCGCCCTGGTCCATTTTAGATCTCCAGATAAAGCGGAAAATGGCTCGGGTGACTGCCACAGTGCAGGAGTGGGGTATGGGCCAGACCTGCGCCACGTACAGCAACAACGAGAGTGCCTCGCACCTGATGACCATTTTCTTACCCACAATGGAGAGAGATCGCTGCTCGCACACACTCAGATTATTGTGCACCCTGGCCACTCGCTCCTTCCAGGTTTTGGAGCAGGCCCCGGCCCTTCCGAACCGTATCCCCAGCACCTTCAGGTAGTCTGACCTGATGGTGAAGGGGACAAAGGATCGGTCGGCCCGGTTCCCAAAGAACATGGCCTCACTCTTGCCATAGTTGACTTTGGTTCGAACTGGTCGCAGATGCTCATCTGTCTGCGAGGGGATGGTGGATCCGAGCAGAAGACAGCAACATTGTCCATGGAGAGGGAGGCCTTTACCTCAGTGCGTCCACTGACTGGGATTGTCACCCCTCTTATGCCTGCATCCTTCCTAATGGACTCTGCTAAAGGTTCGATACAGCAATCAGACAAGACAGGGGAGAGAGGACAGCCCTATCTGACTCCAGATTGGATCAGGAAACTTTATGATTCCCACCCATTGATTGAGACTGCACTACTGATGTTTGTGTACAGCAGTTTGAACCAATTGCAGATTCCCTCCCCAAACCCCATTTTGGAGAGCACGTCCTTCATGAATGTGTGCAATATCCTGTCAAAAATCTTCTCCTGGTCCAAGCTGATGAGGCAGATGTCCATATCCCTGAGTAGTGTGAGACCATCAGAGAGCTTCCTGCTGAGTACAGTGCAGGCCTGGTCAGGGTGAATCACCAACTCCAGAGCAGACTTGACTCGACTGGCGATGACTTTGGACAGAATCTTGTCATCTACATTAAGCAGTGAGATGGGCCGCCAATTTCTGATTTCCGCCCTCACCCCCTTCCGCTTGTAGATGAGGGTGATGACGCCTTTCCTCATGGATTCTGACATGCTGCCGGCCAGGAGCATACTCTCGTATACTTCCAGCAGGTCCGGGCCGACCCAGTCCCACAGGGCCGAGTACAACTCGACTGGTAAGCCGTCGCTTCCGGGAGATGTACTCGTCTCGATGGACGTGATGGCCTTTGTCAGCTCGTCCAGAGTTAGCGGCTTGTCCAGTCTCTCCCTCCTGCTGTCATCCAAGACCTCTGTGATTGATGACAGGAAGAACTGGGAAGCCGTGCTGTCTGTGGGCTTCGCGTCTCACAGCCCAGCATTAAAGGATTTGCTGATCCTTATTATTTTTTTAGAGATGCAGCACTGAAACAGGCCCTTCGGCCCACCGAGTCTGTGCCGACCATCAACCACCCATTTATACTAATCCCATATTCCTACCATATCCTCACCTGTTCCTATATTTCCCTACCACCGACCGATACTCGGGGCAATTTATAATGGCCAATTTATCTACCAACCTGCAAGTCTTTTGGCAGGAAACCGAAGCACCCGGAGAAAACCCACGCAGACACAGGGAGAACTTGCAAACTCCACACAGGCAGTCTCCAGAATTGAACCCGGGTCACTGGAGCTGCGAAGCTGTGGTGCTAACCACTGCGCCACTGTGTTGGATTGCAAAGACGTTACTGAGCCATCCTGTTCCTTCAAGCTGCTGATAACAGAGCTCTCTCTGTGTACATTTTGGAAGAAGAAACGTGAGCACGTCTCATCCTGCTCAATGGAGAGGACTCTGGACCGGAAGATGATCTTGGAGGCCTCCGTGGCAAAGAGCGAGGCCTGCTGGTTCTTCACCTCTTGGAAGTCCTCCTTGACCTCGAATGCAGCCAGAGCAGATTTTGCATTCTTTTCTGGAGTCGGGACATTTCTCTCTGTCTCTCTCTCGCCCTCTGATCACCTTTGAAGAGAAAGAACCTTTATCTTAACAACCTTAATAAAAGTGCGTCCCTCAGCATGTAGTCCTGGACCTTGGAATGTGCCAGTCTGCAAAACTCGGTCGTGGACAACTTTTTGCGCTGCAAGACAGGCAGATTTCGTGCAGACCAAAGAGTGTCTATCACCAAATTGATGGTCCTCCAGCAGCAGGGAAATGGACCGGGTCCGGAGGGACACGATGTTCAAATCTCTGGACAAGGGCGGGAAAAATGTACCCAACGTGGCCCTCATCCTGATGACCGCCTTCGTGTGCAGCTGCATCAAGCTGTGTGTAGATCCCCAGTACGCAAACTCCAAGTGTCACTACATGCTGAGGTTCTATCTGTCCCCGGTGTTGCGAAGGATGGGCCTGGTCACATTGCCGCGGAACGCTCCATGCAGTTGGGCGGTGCCGTACCACCTATCCTTCATGGAGCAGTTTCTGCGGGAAAACACTTTTGACCACCGATCCATCAGGCAGTGGTCTGCACGGAATGTCCTCAAGGCCCTACGGGAAAAGGAAACGGTGGATCATGTCGGATGGTTCCCCGAGCAGACCGTCAAAGTCATTTGGCGGAATGCCTCATCACCAGAACTTTCAAACAAGCACCAAGATGTAGCTTGGCTGGTGGTGAGAAGGGCCCTCCCCGTCAGATCCTTCATGCACACCCGAAGTCTCGCCCCTCCGCACAATGCCCCCGTGTTGGCTGTGGTGGGGAAGAGACGGTCGCCCACCTCCTCCTGAAATGTGCCTTTGCAAAGCAGGTGTGGAAAGAGATGCAGCGGTTTTTTGTCAAGGTTCATCCCAAGCAGCTCTGTAACACAGGAGTCTGTGCTCGACGGGCTGTTCCCAGGGACGCACACCGAGACAAACATCAACTGCTGCTGGAGGACTATCAATTCGGTGAAAGACGCCCTTTGGTCTGCCCGAAACTTGCTGGTCTTCCAGTGCAAAGAGTTGTCCACCACCGAATGTTGCAGACTGGCACATTCCAGGGTCCAGGACCACATGCTGAGGGACGCACTAAAGCTTGGGGCAGCCGCAGCAAAGGCTCAATGGGGAAAGACCACAGTGTAAGGTTCCCCCACCAAGCTGGACTGAGGGGCTGGATCAATGGGAAACCCCTCGAACTGTATCGTTAATATTCTCAATTGCTGTAAATGTAAAGCTGTAATTGACATGACAATTGTGAAACAGAAGGGTTGGGAAGAAACTCATGACAGTATTGAAGGCAACTGATCTCCCTTGCAATGTTTGTATTTTTTGGTGCTGTTTGGAAACTGTTTGGCAATGTAATTTTTACAGATTTTTATGAATAAAGTATATTTTGGAAAAAAAAAAGTAAGGTTCCTCCCACCAAGCTGAACTGAGGGGTTGGATCCATGGGAAACTCCTCGAACTGTTTTGTTGATATTTTCTTTTGCTGTAAATGTGAAACTGTAATTGGCATAACAATAGTGAAATGGAAGGGTTGTGAAGAAACTCATGATAGTATAGAAGGAAACTGATCTCCCTTGCAATGTTTGTATTTTTTGGTGCTGTTTGAAACTGTTTGGCAATGTACTTTTTGCAGATTTTTATGAATAAAGTATATTTTGGAAATAAAAAAAAAGTTCAAAGCAATACAGTGGTTTTTGTCATGGTTTATTCCAAGCAGCTTGATAACACAGGTGTCTGTGCTCTATAGACTGTTCCCAGGGACGCACGCTGATACAAACATCAACTGCTTGGAGGACTATCAATTCAGCGGGAGATGCCTTTTGGTTTGCCAGAAACTTGCTGCTCTTCCAGTGCAAAGAGTTGTCCACCACCGAATGTTGCAGACTGGCACGTTTCAAGGTCCAGGACTACGTGCTGAGGGGTGCACTTAAGCTTGGGGCAGCCGCAGCAAAGGCTCAATGGGGAAAGGCCACAGTGTAAGGTCCCCCCACCAAGCTGAACTGAGGGGCTGGATCCATGGGAAACCCCTCGAACTGTATCGGGAAAATTCTGTGTGCTGTAAATGTAAAATGACAATGAAATGGAAGAGTTGTGAGGCAACTCATGATTGTATTGAAGGAAACTGATCACCTTTGCACTGTTTGTATTTTTTGACTTGATGCTGTTTTAAACTGTTTGGGAATGTAATTTTTACAGATTTTTATGAATAAAGTATATTTTGGAAATAAAAAAAAAAGTTCTCCCAGGATGAGGCTAACCTATTGTACTGTGGGTTTGCCGATGCCTTTGATGTCTTCAAATGTGGGATACTCAACTGCAGAATTTGTGATAGTTGGGGGTCTGCTTTTGCGCTCACCCCTGATTATATGAATCAAAAATAGAATTTACCAGCTGTTGCTGGACAGTGTTTCTGCTCCCAAATATTTTTTGCTATAAACACTCGTGCTCGTTTCTTCGCAGCTCCAAGTACGCACTTCTCCACCTCAATGCTTGGACTTAGATGGCAGGGGAGAGACCGTGATCAGTGGCGTTTGATAATGCAGGTGGTGTTTTTGTGTTTTTTTGGGGGTGGGAGGTGGTTTCAGCACCGTATTTAGGGCATTCCGCCCTTTGGGATTGGAGATCTATCGTGGTGGTGGTTTCCCTGTCAGTTGAGGATTTAGTACTTGTCCCAGGAAAGCGTCAAGTAAAAATGGCTGCAACCAACACCAGAGCTCCAGGCCAGGGGGTGCGTAACACTGTTAGGGTGGCGGTGAAGGATAGAGGAGGAGTAGCACCCATCGACTACGCCTACTTCATTAAGAATTTTGTTTTTCCAAAATATACTTTATTCATAAAAATCTGGAAAAAGTCACTGCAGCCTCACAGCTCCAGCGACCCGGGTTCGGTTCTGGGTACTGCCTGTGTGGAGATTGCAAGTTCTCCCTGTGATCGCGTGGGTTTCCGCCGGGTCCTCTGGTTTCCTCCACAGCCAAAGACTTGCAGGTTGATAGGTAAATTGGCCATTGTAAATTGCCCCGAGTGTAGGTCGGTGGTAGGAGAATTGAGGGAAGGTGGGGATGTGGTAGGGAATATGGGATTAATGTAGGATTAGTGTAAATGGGTGGTTGGTGGTCAGCACAGACTCGGTGGGCCGAAGGGCCTGTTTTAGTGCTGTATCTCTCCATGACTCTATGACATTCCAAAAAGTGTGAAAGAAATCAGTTTTCTTTAATAGTGGAGTGAGTTGCCTCACAACCCTTCCATTCCATTTTACCTGCCATGTACATTTTACAGCAAAATCATATTTGGTGTATACAGCCCGATGGGTTTCCCATGGGTCCAGTTCCTTAGTTCACTATGGTGGGAGGACCTTACACAATGGTCTTTCCACATTAAGCCTTTGCAGCAGCTACCCCAAGCTTTAGTGTGTCCCTCAGCACGTAGTCCTGGACCTTGGAATGTGCCAGTCTGCAACACTCGGTCGTGGACAAATTTTTGCGCTGGAAGACCAGCAAGTTTAGGGCAGACCAAAGAGTGTCTTTCACCGAATTGATGTTCCTCCAGCAGCAGTTGATGTTTGTCTCGGTGTGCGTCCCTGGGAACAGCCAGGAGAGCACAGACTCCTGTGTTACAGAGCTGCTTGGGATGAACCTCGACAAAAACCGCTGCATCTCTTTCCACACCTGCTTTGCAAAGACACATTCCAGAAGGAGGTGGGCAACTGTCTCTTCCCCACCTACTCAGCAGAGATGACATCTGTTATTGAAGCAAAAAGCAGAACCGACCTGATGCACAACATGAAACCAGCAGCCAGAACATTATGTGACTTGAAATTAGCCAAGGCAGTTGTGCAAAAGACAGTGAGACACTGCGCAAATAAACACTGGACAAAATCACAAATGTAACAACGCTTTCAAAAGCAAATCTCCCGAGTATGCTCACATTCGTCAAGCAGAGGTGACTTTGCTGGCTCAGGCACGTTTGCAGGATGGAAGATGACACATTCCCAAGGGTATTCTGTATGGGGAGGTCACCGGAGACAGAAGACCAGTTGGATGCCCAAAGCCCCACTTCAAGGATGCCTGCAAGCAGGACATGAAGGCCCGAAACATCGATTTTCACACATGGGAGACACTGGCCAACAACAGAGGGAAATGGTGATATTACCCCTGGACTGGTGTGTGCGTCACCGTGACGATCAGTGACTACAGCAGCTTGACAGCAGGTGCCAACATGGAAAACAGCGACACCTGATAATCCCACCTCATATGTGGCACTTGTGGAAGAACCTGCCTCTCACAGATTGACCTCTTCAGCTATCAGACAAAGTGCACCATGGGAAACTATCCCATCACCAATGGATTTGCTGCAAGTCCATCATCTCACATCTCACGACGACATCTACAACCAGGGCGGCCCATCGTGCCTGTGGCAGCTCTTTCATTTCCTTTCAACTATTTATCAAAATTCCCTTTTCAACTTTACGATTGAGTCTCCTTCCACCATTCTCTCAGGCAATACATTCCAGACCAAAAACAACAACAACTTGTGTGTAAATTTATAGAGCACCTATAACGTAATACAGCATTCCATGGCACGTCACAGGAGTGTCGGAAAGCAAATTTGGACCCCAAGCCACACAAGACCGTATTAGAGCAGATGGTCAAAAGCTTGGTCACAGAAGTCGGCTTCCATGAGTGTTTTAAAGGAGGGAAGAGAGGTCGAGAGGTGGAGAGTTCAGGGAGGGAAATCTCAGGCTTCGGGCGTGGACAGCTGATGTCACAGCTGCCAGCGGTGGAGCGCTAAAAATCAGCGATGCTCAAAAGACCAGAATTGGAGCAAGGCCGGAATCTCGGGGGGAGTGAACCAAATAAAATCCAGCCCTTTGTATCCCCCTCACAGCTTACATTCCCACCGAGCTTTTTATTATCAATCAATTTCCCTCTTGCAGTTCTATTTCACACCAAGAGATGTCAGTCTCATGCCATTTCACAGCAAGCTGCATACAAGCTACTTTACTGCCAGTCTAATACTGTGTTGAGTGGACAAGGATGTGTGTGGTGTGCAGTGTGTGGTATGCAGCAAGGTTAGACTCAAACCAAAGAAGCTGCATCACTCCAAGCGGAAGGGCCGCCCGCGCATCAACACTAGCAGAATTTCTTATCCACAGCTGTTACGTAAGTTTCTAAATTCACTTGATAAATTCCTTCAAAACACTCCAACATGGGATGCAGAGACCAAGTGGGCCCACATCAGAGATGCCATCTATGACTCAGCTATGATCACCTATGGCAAACGTGTGAAGCAGAATGCAGACTGGTTTAAATCACACTTTGAAGAGCTGGAACCTGTCACAGCCGCGAAGCGCATAGCACTGTAGAACTACAAGAAAGCCCCCAGCGAGTTAACATCCGTAGCTCTTAAAGCAGCCAGAAGCGCTGCTCAAAGAACAGCCAGGCACTGTGCAAATGACTACTGGCAACACCTATGCAGTCATATTCAGCTGGCCTCTGACACCGGAAACATCAGAGGAATGTATGATGGCATTAAGAGAGCTTTTGGGCCAACCATCAAGAAGATCGCGCCCCTCAAATCTAAATCGGGACACAATCACTGACCAACAGAAGTAAATGGACTGCTGGGTGGAGCACTACCTAGAACTGTACTCCAGGGAAAATGTTGTCACTGAGACCGCCCTCAATGCAGCCCAGTCTCTGCCAGTCATGGATGAGCTGGACGGACAGCCAACAAAATCGGAACTCAGTGATGCCATTCATTCTCTAGCCAGCAGAAAAGCACCTGGGAAGCACAGCATTACCCTGAAATAATCAAGAGTACCAAGCCTGCTATACTTCCAGCACTCTACGAACTGCTTTGCCTGTGCTGGGACGAGGGAGCAGTACCACAGGACATGCGCGATGGCAATATCATCACCCTCTATAAGAACAAGGGTGACCGCGGTGACTGCAACAATTACCGTGGAATCTCCCTGTTCAGGATAGTGGGGAAAGTCTTCACTCGAGTCGCTTTAAACAGGCTCCAGAAGCTGGCTGAGCGTGTCTACCCTGAGGCACAGTGCAGCTTTCGAGCAGAGAGATCCAACATTGACATGCTGTTCTCCCTTCACCAGCTACAGGAGAAATGCCGTGAACAACAGATGCCCCTCTACGTTGCTTTCATAGATCTGACCAAAGCCTTTGACCTCGTCAGCAGACATGGTCTCTTCAGACTACTAGAAAAGATTGGATGTCCACCAAAGCTACTAAGTATCATCACCTCATTCCATGACAAGATGAAAGGCACAATTTAGCATAACGGCACCTCATCAGACCCCTTTCCTATCCTGAGTGGCATGAAACAGGGCTGTGTTCTCGCACCTACATTGTTTGGGATCTTCTTCTCCCTGCTGCTCTCACATACATTCAACCCTTCAGAAGAAGGAATTTTCCTCCACACAAGATCAGGTGGCAGGTTGTTCAACCTTGCCCGTCTAAGAGCGAAGACCAAAGTACGGAAAGTCCTCATCAGGGAACTCCTCTTTGCTGACGATGCTGCATTAATATCTCACACTGAAGAGTGGCTGCAGAGTCTCATCGACAGGTTTGCGGCTGCCTGCAACGAATATGGCCTAACCATCAGCCTCAAGAAAAAGAACATCATGGGACAGGACGTCAGAAATGCTCCATCCATTAATATCGGCGACCACGCTCTGGAAGTGGTTCAAGAGTTCACCTACCTAGGCTCAACTATCACCAGTAACCTGTCTCTCGATGCAGAAATCAACAAGTGCATGGGAAAGGCTTCCACTGCTATGTCCAGACTGGCCAAGAGAGTGTGGGAAAATGGCACACTGACACAGAACACAAAAGTCCAAGTGTATCAAGCCTGTGTCCTCAGTATCTTGCTCTACTGCAGCGAGGCCTGGACAACGTATGTCAGCCAAGAGCGACGTCTCAATTCGTTCCATCTTCGCAGCCTCCGGAGAATCCTTGGCATCAGGTGGCAGGACCATATCTCCAACACAACCGCAGCATATACACCCTACTGAGCCAGTGGCACTTGAGATGACTTGGCCATGTGAGCCACATGGAAGATGGCAGGATCCCCAAGGACACATTGTACAGCGAGCTCATCACTGGTATCAGACCCACCGGCCGTCCATGTCTCCGCTTAAAAGACGTCTGCAAAAGCAATATGAAGTCCTGTGACATTGATCACAAGTCGTGGGAGTCAGTTGCCAGTGATCGCCAGAGCTGGCGGGCAACCATAAAGGTGGGGCTAAAGTGTGGCGAGTCGAAGAGACTTCGCAGTTGGCAGGAAAAAAGACAGAAGCGCAAGGGTAGAGCCAACTGTGTAACAGCCCTGACAACCAATTTTATCTGCAGCACCTGTGGAAGAGTCTATCACTCTAGAATTGGCCTTTATAGCCACTCCAGGCGCTGCTTCACAAACCACTGACCACCTCCAGGTGCTTACCCATTGTTTCTTGAGACAAGGAGGCCAAAGAAGAAGAAGATTCTTACACCTCTCTGAGATTTGCCGACATATTTTCTCCTCTATCTCTTCCTGTCTGTTTAGAGGCCTGTAGTACACTCCCAGCCAAGTGATTGTCCCCTTTTTGTTTTTAAGTTCGACCCATATGGCCTCATTTGAGGAATTTCTAAGATATCATCCTTCCTTACTGAAGTAATTGACTCCTTGATCAACAGTGCAATGCCACCTCCTCTTTTATCCCGTCACCTGTCTTGCCTGTAGATTCTGTACCCTGGAATACTGAGCTGCCAGTCCAGCCCCTCCCTCAACCATGTCTCTGTGATAGGAATAAGAAACAGACCCAGTGGTCGAGGAAACTAAGGCCCTCCCTCCTGCACCATATCCTCAGCCATGCATTCATCTGCTCGACCCTCTTATTCCTATACTCATTAGCATGTGGCATTGGGAGTAATCCAGAGATTACAACCTTTGAGGTCCTGCTTTTTAATCTGCTATCTAGCTCCCTAAATTCTGGTTGCAGGACCTCATCCCTCTTTCCACCTATGTCATTTGTGCCAATGTGTACCATGACCTCTGACTGTTCACCCTCCCCCCTTGTCCTGCAGCCACTCTGTGACATCCTTGACCCTAGCACCAGGGAGGCAACATATCATCCTGGATTCACGTTTGCAGCCACAGAAATGCCTATCTGTACCTCTTACGATATAATCCCCTATCACTATAGCTCTTCTACTCCTTTTCCGCCCCTCCTGTGCAGCTGATCCACCTGTGGTGCCACAGACTTTGTTCTTGCTGCATTCCCCTGAGAAGCTATCTTCCCCAACAGTATTCAAAGTGGAAAATCTGTTAGAAAGGGAGATGGATCCAGGGGACTCCTTCACTACCTGCCTCGTTCTTCTACTCTGCCTGGTGGTGACCCATTCCCTTTCTACCTGAGCAGTCTTTACCTGCGGTGTGACCACCTCCCTATACGTGCTATCCATGATGATCTCAGCCTCGCAGATGCTCCACAGTATCTCCAGCCGCCGCTCCAGATCCGAAACGTGGATTTCGAGTAGCTGCAGCTGGAGACACATACTGCACACGTGTTCGCCCTGGATACTTGAAGTCTCCCTGACTTCCCACATTGCACAGGAGGATCACTCCACATTGCCGAACTGCCCTGCCATGACTTACCCTTAATTTATCCCCTTAAATTACCCAAAAATTAAATTATTTACACTAGGGACCTTGATTCTCCCCCAAAAAACACGACCTCCTTTATTGAAAAAACTGTAGACCTTTCCCTTTACTTTTAGTTACTTACCCAGCTATTTCGAGTAACTCCCTAACAGCAGATACTCACCAACCAATCACCTTGCAGCCTTCCTGTGACATCACTGCTCACTTTGTTTTCAAACTCCGGCGTGCCTGGACTGCTCTCCGCTCCTCTCCCGGAAGGTGAGTGACTGGGTCGCAATCCTCGGGCTCAATTTATCGGCTCCACTCTCGGTGTTCTCCCCACAGGTCCGCTCCTCTCCCGGAAGGTGAGTGACTGGGCCGCGATCCTCAGGCTCAATGTATTGGCTCCACTGTCGGTGTTCTCCCCACAGGTCTGCTCCTCTCCCGGAGGGTGAGTGACTGGGCCACGATCCTAAGGCTCAATTTATCGGCTCCACTCTCGGTGTTCTCCCCACAGGTCCAGTCCTCTCCCGGAAGGTAAGTGACTGGTCCGCGATCCTTGGGCTCAATTTATTGGTTCTGCTATTGGCGCTCTCCCCACAGGTCCACTCCTCTGCGCTCCGCTCCTGGAAGGAAAGTAAGTCTGGTATCTGTGACGGACAATGAGGAGAAACACAATATCAGGAGAGAGTGAAATACATTTTACTCTTCAGACGATATTATTTATTATATTTCAGTTGTTCCTTGTTTCACAAATATTTTGGCGGGCTTTTCAAATTTGTGAATGGGTTTCAGCTCTGACAATTTGCCACTGTCAATCTCCGCCCCATTTTCTCATTGCCCTTTGATGATCGGCGAAATAGCAGCTACCTGATTGGTGACATGAACCAGCCAATGAGATTCAGTAGACAGTAACCAATCAAAAGTAGCCGGACTGCATTCCTCCAGAAGGTAAAGCAGGGAAGTGCGGGAGGAATTCCTCACTCTTTGTGAAAGTATTTGTGAGATTGTGGAAATGTCTGGAAGAGGAGCAGGGGAGAGACCATGATCCTGTCTCAGGTAAGTTTTTGAGTAAAATGGCTGTAACCAATTCTGTAACTTCAGGCCAGGGAGTGTGTAACACCGTTCGGGTGGTAGTGAAGGATAATGATGGGGATGCACTGGTTGATCGTACCTTCTACATTAAGAAAATCCTTATTGATTGCTGTGGATTCCAAGCTGCGAACATCTTCTGCCTGCAGGACTTCCCCAGCTGTGGATATTTTGACGTGACGTCCAAGTACGTGGCGGATGCATCAAGTTCCTGAAGGTGTTCAAGGAGAAGGGAAACCAGGCGCCGCTGTCGATCCTCACAATGGAGCCGATCTTCACACTGCCATCGCAACGTGACCGGGTGGTGAGAAGCCATCTCTACAACCTCCATGTTCCTGTCGTGGATGAACTCACCTTCCTCACCAGGTACGTCGAGGTGGCCGGCGGCAGCACTGATGTCAAGGACCCATTTGGATTTGGACCAGCAAGCGTCAGGTCAAGGTGACCTTGAAGGTCAATGCCAACGGAGCCATCATCCATCCTCCCTCCAGCTTCGCTTTCGGGGGAAGTCGAGGCTTCATGGTCTATGCGGAGCAGCCCAGAGTTTGTCGTACCTGCGGCAAATCTGGTCATGTGGCAGCTAACTGCAGCACAGTCGTCTGCAAGAACTGCAAGAAGGAAGGCCATCAGACCAAGGACTGTAAACATTGTAGGTGCTGCAACCTGTGAGGTGGGGCAGGCCACCTCTACAAAACCTGCCCCAAACGCTGCCTCAGTTATGCTCAGGCAGCAAGGACCAAGGAAAGACCGGGTTAAGGAAAGGTGAACACGTCTGGTGCTGGGAGGGAAACAAGCAATCCTCCCCACAGCGATGAAAGTCTATCTGAGAAAGAGAAGAAAGGGGAGGCAGCTGCAACCAGTGACCCAACACCTACTCCGTGCCTGGAAACTCCTCCTCCACAGACAGAATTAATGGAGGGGGAGGCAGCAGATGGACAAACAGGTCAGTGGCAGGTGGTACAAAGGAAGAACACAAAGAAAAAAGCTCCAAAAAAAGAACAGGTCACCACCCAAACCAATGGGGGAGGCTACCGTCTGAGACAGACTACAGCAGCTCCTCCTCACTGCACGAGGAAGGGCCGGAACGATGGCACCTCCAAAAGAAGCAGCAGAACTCAAAGGAGCTGGAAGATAAAGCCCCCCAGCTCCGGGGCAGTGGAAGCTGTGACACGCCCAGCGCACCCCAAACCAAAAGCATGGAACCCAAGGAGATGGTCAGTGCACCCCAGCTCCGGGAGACCGAGAGCAGCGAAGTGTCCTGCGCATTCCAGCTCCAGCTCCGGGAAGTCAGGAACAGTGATGTCTTCGAGGAGGGACCGAGGGGAAAGACACCAACAGCAGAGGTCAACCCAAGCATTGCTGCCTACAAGACCAGTCCCCCAACTGCCAATGTCACCCCAGTGGAACAAAACCCTCATGAATAACCATGAGGGGTTTCTGGGCTCAACGAATGTGAAACAGCTTGCGGACACGATGGGTATGCAGGAACATACTCAAGGACTGGGACTAGCAAGGACACCTGGTGTGGTAAGCAACACCCAACTTTATAGTGGATATAAAGAATGCTTCGATTAACATGCATTGTGTTAAATCCACCACGTGATGTGTTTCAACCTTGGATGACTTCGCAAAGGTCAAAGCCGGCGTACTGTTTTGTCAGGAGTGTGGAATCCTGCACCGCAGCACTTACAGGCAATGGTCTCACGGGCCATCGATCTGGTCCAGGGGAAATGATTCCTGTTCCTCCGGCCTGGGGATTCTGCTGCGGGGAGGCAACTTAACCATCTCTGAAGTTAAGATGCTGGTGGGCGGTCGCCTTCTAGTAGCAGATGTAATGTACAACAAAGCTCCGCTCCAGTTAAGCAACGTATATGCCCCGGTCCAATGCAGCGAGTGGCTGACCATCCTCCAGCAACTCACACTGCTGCTGGCGACCTCCAGGCCGGTCATTCTTGGCGGTGACTTCAACTGCATCATTGATGCAGCTGGACGATCTGGCAGTGACGACAGAAAACTGGACGCTACGCCCAGATTCTTAAATGAAACAGTAAAAAATGCCAAACTGCATAATGTCTTCAGCAAACCTGCAGACAGAGAGCAGCGTAGATACACATGGTCAAGATTGGACGGGTCTGCCCGTTCCAGGATTGACTTCCTGTATGTGTCCCCTGCTTTCACGGTCAGATCCACCGACGTCAAGCCGGTGTTCTTCTCCGACCACTGCCTCTTACTGGTTGACTGTCACTTACAGGATGACCAGCGGGTTAGCAGGGGGACATGGAAGCTCAATGCTACACTGCTAACCCCAGAGAACAATGTGGAACTCAAAAGAGATTGAAAAAGTTGGAGAACAGTGAGACCCTCTTTGAGTATCCGGTGCACTGGTGGGAAGTGATCAAGGAGAACATCAAGAGGTTCTTTATCTCCAAAGGTGTTTAGAGGGTGAGAGAGACAGAGGGAAATGTCCGCACTCCAGAAAAGAATGCAAAATCTGCTCCGGCTGCAGTCTATGGGTGTCGAGGTCAAGGAGGTGCTCCAAGAGGTGAAGATCCAGCAGGCCTCGCTCTTTGCCAAGGAGGCCTCCAAGATCATCTTCCGGTCCAGAGTCTGCTCCATTGAGCAGGATGAGACGTGCTTGCGTTTCTTCTTCCAAAAGGTACACAGAGAGAGCTCTGTGATCAGCAGCCTGAAGGAAGAGGATGGCTCTATCACAACTTCACACTCCGACATACTGAGGATTAGCAAATCCTTGAATGCTGGGCTGCAAGACGTGAAGTCTATGGACAGCATGGCCTCCCAGTCCTTCCTGTCATCTATCACAGAGGTCTTAGATGACAGCATGCAGGAGAATCTGGACAAACCGCTAACTCTGGACAAGCTGACAAAGGCCATCAAGTCTTTTGAGACGAAGAAAACTCCCGGAAGCGACGGCTTACCAGTTGAGTTGTATTCGGCCCTGTGGGACTGGGTCAGCCCAGACCTGCTGGAAGTGTACGAGAGTACGCTCCTGGCCGGCAGCATGTCAGAATCCATGAGGAAAGGCATCATCACCCTCATCTCCAAGTTGAAGGGGGAGAGGGCAGAAATCAGAAATTGGCGGCCCATCTCACTGCTTAATGTAGACTACAAAATTCTGTCCAAAGTCATCGCCAGTCGAGTCAAGACTGCTCTGGAGTTGGTGATTCACCCTGACCAGACCTGTACTGTACCCAGCAGGAAGATCTCTGATAGTGTTGTGCTACTCAGGGATACGATCGCCTATGTCAGGAGGGTGGACACCTGCCTCATCAGCCTGGACCAGGAGAAGGCTTTTGACAGGATATCGCACACATACATGATGGATATGCTCTCCAAAATGGGGTTTGGGGAGGGAATCTGCAATTGGATCAAACTGCTCTACACAAACATCAGTCGTACAGTCCAAAAAATTGGGTGGGAATCAGAAAGTTTCCAATCAAATCTGGAGTCAGACAGGGCTGTCATCTTTCCCCTGCCTTGTGTGTTTGCTGTATCGAACCTTTTGCTGAGTCTATTTGGAAGGATGCGGGCATAAGAGGGGTGACATTCCCAGGCAGTGGAGTCACTCAGGTCAAAGCCTCCCTGTACATGGATGATGTTGCAGTATTCTGATCGGATCCGCTGTCCATTCACAGACTGATGAGCATCTGCGACCAGTTCAAACTGGATTCAGGAGCCAATGTTAACCATGGCAAAAGCGAGGCCATGTTCCTTGGAAACTGGGCTTACCGATCCTTTGTCCCCTTCACTGTCAGATCAGACTACCTGAAGGTGCTGGGGATATGGTTTGTAAGGGCCGGGACGTGCACCAAAACCTGGGAGGAGCGAGTAGCCAGGGTACAACATAAACTGAGCAAATGGGAGCAGCGATCTCTATCTATTATGGGTAAGAACCTGGTCATCAGGTGCAAGGTGCTCACGTTGTTGCTGTAAGTGGCACAGGTCTGGCCCATACCCCACTCCTGTGCTGTGGTGATCACCCGAGCCATTTCCCGCTTTATCTGAAGACGCAAAATGGACAGGGTCCGGAGGGACACGATGTTCAAACCTCTGGATAAGGGCGAAAAAATGTACTCAACATCGCCCTCAACCTGATGGCCGCCTTCGTATGTGGCTGCATCAAGCTGTGCGTAGAGCCCCAGTTTGCAAACACCAAGTGTCACTACGTGCTGAGGTTCTATCTGACCCCGGTGTTGCGTAGGATGGATCTGGTCACATTGCCACGGAACGCTCCATATAGTTGGACTGTGCGTTCGTGGAAATGTTTGTGTGGAAAAACACCTTTGACCACCAATCCATCAGGCAGTGGTCTGCACGGAATGTCCTCAAGTATATTTTTGGAAAAGAAACGTCTGGAAGAGGAAAGACCGGCGGGAAAGCGCGGTCCAAGGCCAAGTCTCGCTCCTCCCGGGCTGGACTGCAGTTCCCGGTGGGCCGTGTTCACAGGCTCCTGAGACTATGCTGAGCGTGTGGGTGCCGGAGTCCCGGTCTATCTGGCTGCTGTGCTCGAGTATCTGACCGCTGAAATCCTCGAGTTGGCCAGTAACGCGGCCCAGGACAACAGGAAGACCCGCAACATCCTCAGACACCTACAGCTGGCTGTCCAGAATGACGAGGAGCTCACCAAGCTGCTGGGAGGGGTGACCATCACTCAGGGCTGGGTGCTGCCTAATATCTAGGCCATGCTGCTGCCCAAGAAAACCAGCGCTCCGGGCACCAAAACCAAGGCAATCTGCCAGGATTTTATCAAATACCCAAAGGTTCTTTTCAGAGCCACCCACAGTATCATTCTTGTAAATCTCCTCTGTACTCTCTCCACAGCAATTATGTCCTTTCTCCAATGTGATGACCAGAACTGTACGCAATACTCCAGCTGTGGCCAAACCACCGTTTTAAACAGTTCTCGCATTACATCCCTGCTTTTGTCGACCAAGAAACGAAAGCATTCCATATGCCTTCTTCACCACTCTATCTACCTATCCTGTCACTTTCAGGGACCTGCGGACATGCACTCCAAAGTCTCTCACTTCTTCTACCCATCTCAATATCTTCCCGTTTATTGTGTATTCCCTTGCTTTGTTTGCCCTCCCCAAATGCATTACCTCACACTTCTCCAGATTGAATTCCATTTGCCACTTTTCCACCCACTCAATTAATCCATTCATATCATTCTGAAGTCCACAGCCATCCTCCTCACTATCAATTACACGGTCAATTTTTGTGTCATCAGCAAATTTCCAATCATACCTCCCACATTTAATTCCAAATAATTAATTATTTTTTGAAGAGATACAGCACTGAAACAGACCCTTCGGCCCACCGAGTCTGTGCCGACCATCAACCATCCATGTTAGACTAATCCTACACTAATTCCATATTCCTACCACATCCCCACCTGTCCCTATATTTCCCTACCACCTACGTAGGGACAATTTATAATGGCCAATTAACATATCAACCAGCAAGTCTTTGGCATGTGGGAGGAAACTGGAGCACCCGGAGGAAACCCACACAGACACAGGGAGAACTTGCATACTCCACACAGGCAATACCCAGAATTGAACCCGGGTCGCTGGAGCTGTGAGGCTGCAGTGCTAACCGCTGCGCCACTGTGCTGCCCGTGTGGTAAAATACACCACAAACAGCAAGGGACCCAACACTGAACCCTGTGGAACGCCACTGAAAACCGCTTTCCATTCGCAAAAACATCCGTTGACTACTATCCTTTGTTTCCTGTCACTGAGTCAATTTTGGATCCAACCTGCCATATTCCCCTGTATCCCATGGGCTTTCATTTTATAGACCAGACTGCCATGTGGGACCTTATCAAAGACCTTACTAAAATCCATGTAAACCACATCCACCGCACTATCCTCATCAATGTTCCTTGTTACTTCCTCAAAAAACTCAATAAAGTTAGTGAGACATGACCTTCCCTTAACAAATCCATGCTGACTATCCCTGATTAATCCGTGCCTTTCTAAGTGGTAGTTTATCCTGTCCCTCAGAATTGATTCGAATAATTTACCCACCACTGAGGTCAGACTTACCACATCCTTTTTAAATAATAGTACAACGTTCGCAGACCTCCAATCCTCCGGCACCTCCCCCATATCCAGTGAGGATTTGAAGATGATCCTCAGCGCATCCACTATTTACTCCCCGGCTTCCTTTAACAACCTCAGATGCAAACCATCCGGCCCTGGTGATTTATTCATTTTCAAGGATGTCAGACTCTCTAGTACTTCCACTCTCATTATGCTTATCGTATCTAATATTTCACACCCCTCTTCTTTTCCGACAATTTCTGCATCATCCCTCTCCTTTGTGAAGGCAGAGACAAAAAACTCATTAAGAACCCCGCCCACATCTTCTGGATCCACACAGAAGTTCCCTTGTACATCTCTGATAGGCCATACCCTTTCCTTAGTTATCCTCTTGCTTTTAATGGACTGATAAAACATCCTTGGGTTTCCTTCAAGTAGTTGTATCCAGTCCACATCCACCAAATCACCTCTCAGTTTTGTAAAATTTGCCTTCCCCCAATTTAGAACTTTTACTTTTCGAGCTGCCTTGCCATTACTTAACTTTACAAACTCATTATTGCTCGTGTAATAAGTGTAATAAGTAGAATAATTTACCAGTTACTCACCGATCAGCTTCTTCCCCTGTACCATGGAGGCTGAAAAGGCAGAAGAGACCAAAGAGCACCTCCTTCCCCTAGTCAGTGAAGTCCCTCACACATCAACTCACAGCTTTACACTCTGTCCAAACAGCACTTTCTAATTAGTAATTATTCATAAATTACACTAACTAAAACATTAGTAACCTGACCAATTACAAGGTAGCTATTTGAGGGTTTTTAAACAAAGAGCTTTTTTCCCTATCCCAAAGGCTCTTTTCAGATCCACCCACAGTATCTGAAAGGGCTGATTACTGTCTGAAGTCTGCTGTACCCACACCTCTGTCTATCCATCTTCATCTAGAACAACCAGCGTCATCTTCCATTCCTTTCACCATCATGTGTTTAACTCGCTTCTCCTCATAGACAGTCAGATATCAATGTAATAATGAAATGATCTGTGTCAGTGCTGGCCATTTCCCTGTCCTGATTTCAGACCCCACTCTGGACACTTGTTTCCCATTCCAGGACTTTCTTGTATTAATATTCAGCACCACCTGTCAGTCAGAAACTTGTCTCAATGAACCGATCCTTTTACTGAACTTCCAACTGCTGCTGTCTATTTCTCGGGGGAAAGAGCTGCTCACTGAATAAGGATGTGAGGGGAATGTAACCCGGCTGCTGGTGAGAAGGTCCAGTCTTCTCAATCAAAAGCCTTTTATTTTACTACAGTGATTCCCAGATTCCCAGCTGGTCCGTTGAGGATTTTGTTTTCACAGAAATATCTTGTTAAATACAAATCTGATTCCAACATGTCAGTAACAGGACAGAATGGGAACCTTTTAAAAGGATGAAGCAACTATTTCAGTGGCTTCTCACTGTCCCCCTGAAGACTGTGTGAAGGGGAATTACCAATAGTCTGTAATTTATTACTTCCACACCGAGTTTGAGTTATTTGTCGTGTGAAAGATTGCTGAACGGAATCTTTTACTGTCAGTTACGGATGAGAAGTTGACAAAAATTGGCAAAATAAAGCTGTTCATAAAATAGCACCAGCAATTTGAGTCGGTAAAAGCAAAATTGTGTTTTAAAAGTTTATTTAAACCGCTACGGGAAAATAGATTTTTATGTACTTTTCCAGTCGATCACTTCTTTTCCATAGTGTAATTGGCGGCTTTCACGAATTCAAATATTCTGCCAGGTTGACAGGTTCAACCAATGATTTTTTGTATTTTGTGCTTCGAGATTCTCTGATTGAATCATTCATGTAAGCTAATGGCTGTGTGGCCTAATGGATAAGGCGTCTAACTTCAGTATATTCGATGATGTTATCAGAAGATTGCAGGTTCGAGTCCTGCCACGGTCATTTTGACCCAAAGGGATGTTGCAGGGCTTTGGGGATTGAGTCGGGGACTGAACAGATTGGAAACCCGACATGGACTTAATGGGGCGCATGGCCTCCTCATGTGCTGTCACTGACTTTCTGAGAAGAGGGTGACCAATCAGAAGTGGGCTGGGGGAACAGCGGGTTCAAACTGCAGGAATTCCAGGTCCCTGAATGACTGAGCTGAAACTGGTCAGTTTCACTGCAGGAAACACTGTCTCGGGGGAAATAACATCACAAATAATTCCATTTGACTAATTATTCAATTATAAAACAATGGGCAGATGTGAAGGTGCGATGTTACTTTTCACTGTGAGGGGAGAATCCGCCATCTGGGTAAATCAGCAACTTTATAACATCGTCTGTACGTTTGGAAAAGAAACGATGAAAACTCTCCCCAAAACCCTAGTGTGGTGGAAAGGCTCAATTCAGAGATTGGAATATAACGAGAGCACAACATAAATCATTAACTGATATTTCCGGCATAAAACACACCCCAGCTCCCGTTCCCAGGTCACTGCTGTCCCTATGATGCGGTGGGTGACTCTGAAAAGAGACTTTGTTTTGTGTTTCTGCAGGAAAAACACAAAGATCCTCCCAGGCAGTGAAACTCATCTTCCCAGAATCTCCATACCAGATTGAAACAGAAAACACAAAGACAGTGAGAAAGTTCCAGAGAGTGACTGAGCATTAAAACCAATGAAATAAACCAATTCTAGAGAGATGTTGGTGCAGTTTTTTCAGAGCGATTGTGGGTGGCTCTTAAAAGAGCCGTTGTGTTTCGAGTGTTTTCACTACATGGTGGAGTTTTACTTGGAGTTGATGTACTTGGTCACTCACTTTGTCCCTTCTCACATTCCGAGCGCTTTGTTGGGTGGAAATATTTATTCAGGCAGTTTCAACAGCTCAGAGCCGACATTGAGTCAGAAACCAGAAATGGGAGTACGGGACACAGGCAAGGAATTTACGCTGGACCTTTATAAATCTCACTGGTTATCGGCCTCAGTTAGAGCGTTGTGTCTAATTCCATGCTCCACACTTTAGCAGGAATGTCAAGGCCTTAGAGAGGGTGCAGAGGAGATTTACTGGAATGGTATCAGAAATGCAGGAATTCAGCTAATGTGGAAAGAATAGGGGTCTGGGGTGTGTGAAGCTGGGGTCCTTCTTCTTAGAGCAGAATGGCAGTTAATAGTTGTGTTCAACATTGTGAAGAGTTTTTATAAGAATAAAGAAGTTTGACTGCAATTAGACAGAGCCTTGGTGAGATCACACATTATGGGCGGCACAGTGATGCAGTGGTTAGCACCGCAGCCTCACAGCTCCAGCAACCCGAGTTCAATTCTGGGTACTGCCTAGGTGGAGTTTGCAAGTTCTCCCTGTGTCTGTGTGGGTTTTCTCCAGGTGCTCCGGTTTCTTCCCACAAGCCAAAAGACTTGTTGGTAGGTAAATTGGCCATGATAAATTGTCCCTGGTTTAGGTAGGTGGGAGGGAAATATAGGGTCGGTGGGGATGTGGTAGGAATATGGGATTAGTGTAGGATTAGTATAAATGGCTGGTTGTTGGTCGTCACAGACTCGGTGGGCCGAATGGCCTTTTTCAGTGCTGTATGTCTCTGTGACTCTGGAGATGTGGATGCTCGTTGGCTATATCCAAGAGAGAGATCGATAGGTTTTTGGATACTGAGGGAATCAAGGGATCTGTGCTAGTGTGGTAAGATGGAGTTGATGTAGGAAATCAGCTGTGATCTTATTGAATGGCAGAGCTATTTCGATGGGCCGAATGGCCCACTCCTATTTTTTATGTAACGTTCCATTCCTCTCAGGGAATATTTTATTTTCAAAAAGAGAAATACTGCACACACTGGAAATCTGAATAATAACAGAAGATTCTGGAAACACTCAGCAGTTCCAGCAGTATCTGTGGAGAGAGGAAGGGAGGAGCAATGTTTCAGGTCTATAGAAGGGTCACAGAACTGGACCACTAACCCGAGCTTCTCTTCTCCACAGTTGGTTCCGGACTGGCTGAGTGTTTTCAGTATTTTAGGCTTTTTCTTTCTGTATTTCATCCTTTTCCCATTTGACTATTTGCTGTGAAACTTTCAGCGTTGTGCTCAATTCTTTGTGTCGTTGTGTTTCCTTTATTGAAGTAATGTAAATAGTACCCTGAAATGAATTTGCCAAATGGTTGGGCAAATTGTTACAACCGGTTTTTGAGCAAGTTCTCCACATGCACAGTGAAGGATTCCTTCACATTTGCGAAGACCATACAGGACTTGCATATCGATAGCAATGCCGTGTCCATGTGTCATTTGACATTGCTAGCCTATTCACCAATGTACCACTTCAGGAAGCCATAGATATTTGCACTGCAGTGCTATATCATGGTGATCTAGACCCGTCACCATTGTGTGAATCAGTATTCATTGAACTTATGAACTCGGCAACTTGCACAGTTGGGTTCAGTTTTATTGACACCATGTATCGCTGGTGTTGCCATGGGATCCCCTCTCGGCCCAGCTCTCACAAACATCTTTGTTGGATTCCATGACAAACCTGTTTTTAAGGGAATGACACCTAACCTCCTACCTCTTGCATATTTCCAATATGTAGATGATACGTTTGCTATATTTGAATCCGCAGCTGCATGAAATAATTTCCTTGCACGTCTTCATGGGCTCCATCCTACACTCAAATTCACCTTTGGAATGGAGCTGTCAAATGAGCTCCCTTTCCTTGATGTACTAGTTGAGAAATCTGCTAAGGGGTTTTCTACCACGGTTTACCGCAAACCTACATTCACTGGTCAATACACGCGTTGGGATTATTACAGTTCCACGCGCTATAAGATTGGTCTTATCGACAACCTCATAAATAGGGCTGAGCCATTTGCTCACCATGCAAGCTTGATGCTGAAATAGGGCGAATCAAAGGCATCCTGCATTATAATGGCTACACTGATCAGATCATTTCTCACTGTATATCGCACAAACCTATAAACGGGCTGAAGGACGTCATTTTGAGCCCTGAAAAGTGCCCAGTCTCCCTCAAGTTACCCTGGAAGGGTAATATATCCCCAGTATTTGAGTAACAGGTGAAGCGAGCTGTTTCCTGCTGTTACTATGCAGGAGCAACAAGTGTGGTGTTCGCCACTAACAGGATGCTGCTGTCAAGCAAAAGAGACGTCCTGCCTATCACACAAATAAGTAACGTGATATATGAATTTTAATACCAGTGTGATGCTAGGTTTCTAGACCGTACATCCCAAAACTGGTGGATTGTATCAAATAACATGTCCCTTCCGCTGTTCGCAATGGGCCCTACCCAACCAACCCGTGCTTGCAAAACTCAAAACACAGCATCCAACATGAGATGTGATTCCACAATAGGACAACATTTGCTAAATAATTCTCAGTGTGCTAAGAATTACGTTGACAACCAATTTAAGACTGTCAGTAGGGCTCGCAGTGTGGTGCACTGGTGTGTACTGTAAACTACATGTATTAATACACAGGGCCCTGTTCTTTGCAGACAGAAAGAACATGCACACATGTTGTGCCAGTTTCAGCTAAACAAAATAAGTGACAGACATTCACTGGCTCATTCCACAGGGCAATGGCTTGACCAATCAGAGTCAAGCTGCCTGGTTTAAATTTCAAACAAAGCTGGGCAGTTATCTGTCAGTTACCAAAAACTGGTGCATTCTGAATGGCAATGCCTCGACCAATCAGAGTTCACTTGCCAACCAATCAGCACTCTCTTCTCATACAGAAGAAAGTTGTTGTTTTCCCTTAAATTGGTATTCTTGTGGATTGCCCTGCTGAGTGCAAGACGAAAACAACTGGCTACCAAAGTTTGGACAACATTTGAAATCACGAAATGATTACTTTTATTTTCAATATAAAAATATAAAGCAATATGAGTGTAACATTTACAGACAAATTCTATTACCTCACATTGCCTGATTCTTTCACACTGACAGACTATGTGAACTACTGTCCCGATTTTGCAGTTCTCACTTCCAGTTAGCAAATGTCAGCAATCTGTGATACAGTGCAGTTTACAGACCAGACCGTCAATCACAACATGCAATAATTGTTCAGCTTATGTTGGACTGGTGGGATTTAGAAATACTAGGAATTGAGATGAGCTGTTATTGTATTTAATTATTTGTTTCATGGGATGTGGACGTCGCCAGCCAGGCCAGCATTAATTGTCCATCCCTAATTGTCCATGAGAAGGTGGTGGTGAGCTTCCTTCTTGAACCTCTGCAGTCCATGTGGGGTAGGTACACCCACAGTGCTATTAGGAAGGGAGTTCCAGGATTTTTACCCAGCGACAGTGAAGGAAGGAATGGCGATATAGTTCCAAGTCAGGATGATGTGTAGCTTGGAGGAGAACTTTCAGGTGGTGGTATTCCCATGCATCTGCTGCCCTTGTCCTTCTAGGCAGTAGAGGATGCAGGTTTGGAAGGTGCTGCCTGAGTAGCCTTGGTGCATTGTTGCAGTGCATCTTGTAGATGGTACACACTGCTGCCACTGTACGTCAGTGGTGAAGGGAGTGAATGTTGTGGGCGGGGTGCCAATCAAGCGTGTTGCTTTGTCCTGGATGGTTTCGAGCTTCTTGAATGTTGTTGGAGCTGCACCCATCCAGGCAAGTGGATAGTATTCCATCACACGCCAGACTTGTGCCTTGTAAATGGTGGACAGGCTTGGGGAGTCAGGAGGTGAGTTACTCACCGCATGATTCCTACCCTCTGACCAGCTCATGTAGTCACACTATTTATAAGGCTACTCCAGTTCAGTTTCTGGTCAATGGGAACCCCCAGGAAGTTGATAGTGGGTGATTCAGCGATCGTAATGCCGTTGAATGTCAATGGGAGATCGTTAGATTCTCTCTTGTTCGAGATGGTCATTGCCTGGCACTTGTGTGGCGCGAATGTTACTTGCCACTTATCAGCCCAAGCCTGGATATTGTCCAGGTCTTGCTGCATTTCTACATGGACTGCTTCAGTATCTGAGGAGTCGCGAATGGTGCTAAATTTTGCAATCATCAGTGAACATCCCCACTTCTGACCTTATGATTGAAGGAAGGTCACTGATGAAGTAGTGAAGAAGGTTGGGCCGAGGATACTACCCTGAGGAACTCCAGCAGTAATGTCCTGGAGCTGAGATGATTGACCTCCAACAATCATAACCATTTTCCTTTGTGCTAGGTACGATTCCAACCAGTGGTGAGTTTTCCTCTTGATTCCCATTGACTCCAGTTTTGCTCTGGCTCCTTGATGCCATACTCAGTCAAATGCTACCTTGATGTCAAGGGCAGACACTCTCACCTCACCTCTTGAGTTCAGCTCTTTTGTCCTTGTTTGAACCAAGGCGGTAATGAGGTCAGGAGCTGAATGGCCCTGGCGGAACCCAACTGAGCGTCACTGAACAGGTTATTGCAAAGCAAGTGCCCCGTCGATGACATCTTCCATCACTATACTGATGATTGAGAGTAGACTGATGAGGCAGCAATTGGCTGGGTTGGAATTGTCCTGCTATTTGTGTACAGGACATACCTGGGCAATTTTCCACATTGCCGGGTAGATGCCAGTATTGTACCTGTACTGGAACAGCTTGGCGAGGGGCGCGGCACGTTCTGGAGCACAGGTCTTCAGTACTTTTGCCGGAATATTGTCAGGGCCTGTAGCCTTTGCTGTATCCAGTGCCTTCAGTCGTTTCTTGATATCACATTGAGTGAATCGAATTGGCTGAAGACTGGCATCTGTGATGCTGGGGACTTCAGAAGGAGGCCGAGATGGATCATCAACCTGGCACTTCTGGCTGCAGATTGTTTCAAATTCTTCATCCTTGTCTTTTGCACTGATGTGCTGGGCTCCCCCATCATTGAGGTTGGGGATATTTGTGGAGCCACCTCCTCCTGTTGGTTGTTTAATTGTCCACCACCATTCATCATTGGATGTGGCAGGGTGTAGATCTGATCCGTTGGTTGTGGGATCACTTAGCCCTGTCGATTACATGCTGCTTCTGCTGTTTGGCATGAAAGTAGTCCTGGGCTGTAGCTTCATCAGGCTGACGCCTCATTTCAAGGTATGCCTGGTGCTGCTCCTGGCATGCCCTCCTGCACTCTTCATTGAATTAGGGTTGATCCCCCAGCTTGTTGGTAATGTTAGAGTGGGGGAATATGCGGGCCATGAGGTTATAGAATGTGCTTGACTACAATTCTGCTGCTGCTAATGGTCCACAGCACCTCATGGATGCCCAGTGAGACATTGCTAGATCTGTTCAAAATCTATCCCATTTAGCACAGTGGTAGTGGCACACAACACGATAGAGGGTATCCTCAATGTGAAGACGGGACATCATCTCCACAAGGACTGTGCAGTGGTCACTCCTACCAATACTGTCATGGACTGATGCATCTGCGGCAGGCAGATTGGTGAGGATGAGGTCAAGCATATTTTTCCCTCTTGTTAGTTCCCTCACCACCTACCGCAGACCCAATCGAGCAGCTATGTCCGTTAGGACTCGGCCAGCATGGTCAGTAGTGGTGCTGCCGAGCCACTCACGGTGATGGACATTGAAATCCCCCAGCCAGACTACATTCTGTGCCCTTGCCACCCTCCGTGCTCCCTCCAAGTGGTGTTCATCAGTCTTTCGCTGTCTCTTGCTGGTTTGCTCAGTACCTTTCTCTGTCTGTTCCTTTCTGGGTCCTGATAATATCTTCCTGGTTTTCTGTGTGACTTTCTCTGCCTGCCTCATTGTCGGTGCTGTTACTCAGTGTCCTTGTGTCATTGTGCAGTGAGGGTGAGTCCGTCAGCACGTGTGTTGCTGAGTCCGGGATTCTTGAGAAATCCAACGACAATCCCATTTTGATAAAAACATTGGGGAAATGAACATATTTCACTAATGGGCAGCTAAAATTTAAACCAACAGTTAGCAGAATGGCGCAGTTGAAGCGTGCTGGGCCCATAACCCAGAGGTCGATGGATCAAAACCATTCTCTGCTATTTATGCTTCGTAATAATGCAAACTGTTCACTTTCAAAACATCAAGTGTTTCCCCATCAGAACAAGGTGCTTCCAAAGTCACTCTATTGCAATCAGCTTCATCCTTCCACTGAACACATCAATCAGTAACAAATCACATTTGCTCACACGAACACAAGCTGCAAACACGGACCAGCCGAGTCTCTCCCTCTTTGTCAACCCCTTCCTGCAGAGCCTCCTCTCCACCACCAGATGGTGATGTTGGCCACAATAAAACCAGGACAAATGGTCACAGTGAGGAGACGGTCAGTAACAGAAAATAAAACAATAACAGGGAAAACCTTTACACAACAACAGGGGACATCTTTACACAACAGAAAACATATTTACACACCAGGAAATACCTTTAGACAACAGGGAGAACACAATCATACAAATGCCTTGTTTCTCCATCTCAGTCTCGTTGTCTCTCTCTGTCCCTCAGTTTTGCTTCCTCACAGTCTATTGGTTTTCTGTGTGTTTTTCTCTCTGTCCCGTTGTCGATGGTGTTACTCAGCGTCCTTGTAACGTTGTGTAGCCATGCTGAGCCTCCCAACACCTGTCTTGCTGTAATAAAAACAGAAAATGCTGGAAATGCTCAGTAGGTCTGGCAGCATCTGTGGAGAAAGAAACAGTTAACAGTTCAGATCTGTTTCCTCAGCTCACATTAACTTTGTTCTCTCTCCACAGATGACGCCAGCCCTGCTGACTATTTCAAGCATTTTCTGTTTATGTTTCAGATTTCCAGCATCCGCAGTATTTTGCTTGTGTACGTGTGTTGCTGTGTCTGGGACTGTTTGAGTGCAATGCTATTGCTTTATAAACAGCGTTGAAACAAACATTTATCTCGCTAACACACAGCACTAATACACAGCTGGATATCAACAGCAGCCTGCAGCAGAGGGTGCAGTGGAAGTTTATTAACACAAATAATTCACCAACACTATATTTACTGCTATCCCCAATCACACCACGCTTCGTCTTAACACGTTTTACTCTTTATTTGCATCAACATCTTCCTTCCAGTTAACACTTCAATTTGGAACACAGCTTCCAAATCACCTTTATTCACAAACCCGAACACACACCAGCCCAGACTTTCCCCTTCCTATCAACCCATTCCTGCATCACTGCCTCTCCACCAACAGTTGTTGCTAGAATCATACAAGCATAGAATGGCTACAGCACAGAAGGAGGCCATTCAGCCTGTCGAACCCGTGCTGGCTCTCTGTTCGAGCACTAAAATAAAAGCAAAATACTGCGGATGCTGGAAATCTGAAACAAAAACAAGAAATGCTGGATTCACTCAGCAGGTCTGGCAGCATCTGTGGAAGGGTCACTGACCCGAAACGTTAACTCTGCTTCTCTTTCCACAGATGCTGCCAGACCTGCTGAGTGAATCCAGCATTTCTTGTTTTTGTCTCTGTTAGAGCAACTCACCTCATTTCACTCCCCAGTCAGTTCAATTTTGGAGGTGGGAAAACTTCTCGAAAGAATAATTCGGGAGAAAATTAATAGTCCCATGGACAAATGTGGGTTAATTCAAGAAAGCCAGCATGGATTTCTTAAGGGAAAATCATGTTTAACTGTCCTGCTGGAGTTTTTTGATGAGGTAACAGAGAGGGTTGATGAGGGCAATGCTGTTGATGTGGTCTACATGGACTTTCAAAAGGTCTGGCAGCATCTGAAAGGTCACTGACTTGAAACGTTAACTTTGCTTCTCTCTGTACAGATGCTGCCTGACCTGCTGAGTATTTCCAGCATTTCTTGTTTTCATTATGGCACTAGTTCCCTTTTCAAACTTACAGAATTAACCACAATAGTGTACTCTGAGATTCAAGTTAAATATCAGCCCAATATTTACACACATTATGAGTTTATAAGTTTCGGTATTAATTCCCATAGTGCATCCTGACATATGCATTAGATATATCATAACATAAGAACAGAAGAAATAGGAGCAGGAGTAGGCCATTCGGCCCCTCAAGCCTGCCCTGCCATTCAGTAAGATCATGGCTGATCTGCCCCAGACCTCAACTCCTCTTTCATCCCAGCTCTTCATAGACCTCAACTCTCCAATATTTCAAAAATCTATTTACATCCTCTTTAAATACTTTCAGTGATTTAGCCTCCAATACTGACTGGGGTAGAGAATTCCAGACATTCACTACCCTCTGAGAGAAGAAATTCCTTTGCATCTCAGTTTAAATGAGTGTCCCCTTATTCTGTAACTATGTCGCCTAGTTTGAGATTCCCGCACTAGTGGAAACATCTTCTCAACATCGACCCTGTTAATAAAAACAAGAAATGCTGGAAATACTCAGCAGGTCTGGCAGCATCTGTGAAGAGAGAAGCAGAGTTAATGTTTCAGGTCAGAGACCCTTCTTCACCCTGTTAAGCACCCTCAGAATCTTGTACGTTTCAAAAAGATCACCCCTCATTCTTCTAAACACGAATGAATAACCTGTTTAGCCGTTCTTCATAAGTCAACCCCTTCATCCCAGGAATCAGCTGAGTGAATCGCTTTTGAACTCCTCCAATGCCAGTACATCCTTTCTTAAGTCTAAAGCTCAAGTGCGTCATCAGATTGAGAGAATCTGAAAGATAGCATAACCTGAGATACAAACTGAGATTTCAGTTTAAAACTCCCCTGGATTGTGAAACTAAAAGATACAATAGCAATTCAATTTGTATAGACTGTGCTTTGGATCATATTCCAGCCCTCATACAGTATCAGACTGGAAGATACTGTAGCAATTCCATTAGTGCAGACTCAGCTCTACATTACAGAGCAGGGAACATATTTAAACAACCGGGAACACTTTTACACAAGACGGATCATATTTGCACAACTGAGAAGATCTTTACCCAACAGGGAACCATTTTACATAATAACAGAGAACATCTTCACACAACAGCGAATACAGTAACACAACAGAGAACATATTACACAGCAGGAAATATCTTTAAAAGAACACAGGGAACATCTTTACAGAACAGAGAACACAATTACATAAGTCATCAGTCTTTCGCTGTCTCTTGCTGGTTTGCTCAGTACCTTTCTCTGTCTGTTCCTTTCTCAGTCCTGATAATATCTTCCTGGTTTTCTGTGTGTCTTTCTCTGTCTGTTCCTTTCTGCGTCCTGATAATCTCTTCCTGGTTTTCTGTGTGTCTTTCTCTGTCTGTTCCCTTCTGGGTCCGAATGATCTCTACCCGGTTTTCTGTGTGTCTTTCTCTTCCTGCCTCATTGTCGGTGCTGTTACTCAGTGTCCTTGTGTCATTGGGTAGTGAGGGTGAGTCCGTCAGCACGTGTGTTGATGAGTCCGGGATTCTTGAGAAATCCGACTCCAATCCTATTTTTATAAAAACATTGGGGAATTGAACATATTTCACTAACAGGCAGCTAAAATTTAAACCAGCAGTTAGCAGAGTGGCGCAGCGGAAGCGTGCTGGGTCGATGGATCGAAACCATTCTCTGCTATTTATGTTTGGTCGGAAGACAAACAGTTCACTTTCAAAACATCAAGTGTTTCCCCATAATAACAAGATGCGCTCGATTGCGATCAGCTTTTTCCTTCTCGTGAACACATCAATCAGTAACAACTCACTTTTGCTCACACGAACACAAGCTGCAAACACGGACCAGCCGAGTCTCTCCCACTTTGTCAACCCCCTTCCTGCAGAGCCTCCTCTCCACCACCAGATGGTGACGTTGGCCACAATAAAACCGGGACAAATGGTCACAGTGAGGAGACGGTCAGCAAGAGAAAATAAAACAATAACAGGGAAAACCTTTGCACAACAACAGGGGACATCTTTGCACAACAGAAAACATATTTACACAACAGGAAATACCGTTACACAACAGGGAGAACACAATCATACAAATGCCTTGTTTCTCCATCTCAGTTTCGTTGTCTGTCTCTCTCTCTCCGTTCCTCACTTTTATTTCCTCACAGTCTAATAGTTTTCTGTGTGTTTTTCTCTCTGTCCCGTTGTCGATGGTGTCACTCAGCGTCCTTGTAACATTGCGTAGCCAGGCTGAGCCTCCCAACACCTGTGTTATAGAACATAGAACATAGAACAGTACAGCACAGTACAGGCCCTTCGGCCCACGATGTTGTGCCGAACCTTTAACCTACTCTAAGATCAAAACTACCTACATACCTTTCATTCTACTATCATCCATGTACCTATCCAAGAGACGCTTAAATGTCCCTAATGTATCTGCTTCTACTACCACCGCTGGCAGTGCATTCCACGCACCCACCACTCTCTGTGTAAAGAACCTACCTCTGACATCCCCCCGAAACCTTCCTCCAATCACCTTAAAATTATGCCCTTTCCACCCTGGGAAAAAGTCTCTGGCTATCCACTCTATCTATGCCTCTCATCATCTTGTACCCCTCTGTCAAGTCACCTCTCATCCTTCTTCGTTCCAATGGGAAAAGCCCCAGCACCCTCAACCTTTCTTCGTAAGACATGCCCTCCAGTCCAGGCAGCATCCTGATAAATCTCCTCTGCACCCTCTCTAAAGCTTCCACATCCTTCCTATAATGAGACGACCAGAACTGAACACAATATTCCAAGTGTGGTCTAACCAGGGCTTTATAGAGCTGCAGCATAACCTCGCGGCTCTTAAACTCAATCCCCCTGCTAATGAAAGCCAACACACCATACGCCTTCTTAACAACCCTATCAAACTTGGGTGGCAACTTTGAGCGATCTATGGACATGGGCCCCAAGATCCCTCTGTTCCTCCACACTACCAAGAATCCTGTCTTTTAGCCTGTATTCTGCATTCAAATTCGACCTTCCAAAATGAATCACTTCACACTTTTCCAGGTTGAACTCCATCTGCCACTTCTCAGCCCAGCTCTGCACCCTGTCAATGTCCCGTTGCAACCTACAACAGCCTTCCACACTATCCACAACTCCAGCAACCTTCGTGTCATCGGCAAACTAGCTGACCCAGACTTCCACTTCCTCATCCAAGTCATTTATAAAAATCACGAAGCGCAGAGGTCCCAGAACAGATCCCTGCGGAACACGACTGGTCGCCGAGCTCCAGGCTGAATACTTTCCATCTACTACCACCCTCTGTCTTCTCTGGGCCAGCCAATTCTGTATCCAGACAGCCAACTTTCCCTGCATCCCATGCCTCCTTACTTTCTGAATGAGCCTACCATGGGGAACCTTATCAAACTCCTTGCTAAAATCCATCTGCACCACATCCACTGCTCTTCCTTCATCGATGTGTTTTGTCACATCTTCAAAGAATTCAATAAGGCTTGTGAGGCATGACCTGCCCCTCACAAAGCCATGCTGACTGTCTCTAATCAAACTATGCTTTTCCAACTAATCATAAATCATGTCTCTCAGAATCCTCTCCAATAATTTGCCCACTACCGACATAAGACTGACTGGTCGATAATACCCAGGGTTATCCCTATTCCCTTTCTTGAACAAGGGAATAACACTTGCCACCCTCCAATCATGTGGTGCCACTCCAGTGGACAGTGCGGACGCAAAGATCATCGCCAAAGGCGCGGCAATCTCTTCCCTCGCTTCCCGTAATATCCTTGGGTATATCCCGGCTGGCCCCAGGGACTTATCTGTCCTCATGTCTTTCAAAATTTCCAGCACATCCTCCCTCTTAACATCAACCTGTTCGAGCATATCAGCCTGTTCCACGCTGTCCTCACAAACGTCCAGGTCCCTCTCACTAGTGAATATTGAAGCAAAGTATTCATTTAGGACCTCCCCTACCTCCTCCGACTCCAGGCACAAGTTCCCTCCACTATCCCTGATCGGCCCTACCCTCACTCTGGCCATCCTCTTGTTCCTCACATAAGTGTAGAACGCATTGGGATTTTCCTTAATCCTACCCGCCAAGACTTTTTCATGTCCCCTTCTAGCTCTCCTAAGTCCATTCTTCAGTTCCTTCCTGGCTACCTTGTAACCCTCTGGAGCCCTGTCTGATCCTTGCTTCCTCAACCTTAAGTAAGCTTCCTTCTTCCTCTTGACTAGCTGTTCCACATTTCTTGTCATCCAAGGTTCCTTCACCCTACCATCCCTTCCTTGCCTCATCGGGACAAACCTATCCAGCAGTCGCAGCAAGTGCTCCCTAAACAACCTCCACATTTCTGTCGTGCATTTCCCTGAGAACATCTGTTCCCAATTTATGCACCCCAGTTCCTGCCTAATAGCATTGTAATTCCCCCTCCCCAATTAAATATTTTCCCATCCCGTCCGCTCCTGTCCCTCTCCATGACTATAGTAAAGGTCCGGGAGTTGTGATCACTATCACCGAAATGTTCTCCCACCGAGAGATCTGCCACCTGGCCTGGTTCGTTGCCAAGCACCAAATCCAACATAGCCTCCCCTCTAGTCGGCTTATCTACATATTGAGTCAGGAAACCTTCCTGGACACACCTGACAAAAACTGCTCCATCCAAACTATTTGCACGAAGGAGGTTCCAATCAATATTAGGGAAGTTGAAGTCACCCATGACAACAACCCTGTTAGTTCTGCACCTTTCCAAAATCTGCCTCCCAATCTGTTCCTCCGTGTCTCTGTTGCTATTGGGGGGTCTATAGAAAACTCCCAATAAAGTGACTGCTCCTTTCCTGTTTCTGACTTCCACCCATAATGACTCAGTAGACAAACCCTCCTCGATGACCTCCCTTTCTGCAGCTGTGATACTATCCCTGATTAACAATGCCACTCCCCCACTTCTTTTACCTCCCTCCCTATTCCTTTTGAAACATCCAAACCCCGGAACATCCAACATCCATTCCTGCCCCTGTGATCTCCAAGTGTCCGTAATGGCCACAACATCGTAGCTCGAAGTACTGATCCATGCTCTAAGTTCATTACCCTTATTCCTGACACTTCTTGCATTAAAATAGACACACTTCAACCCATCATACTGGCTGAAACTTTGCCCTGTCAACTGTCTAACCTTCCTCACAGACTCTCTGCACTCTGTATCTGCCTGTTCAACAGCTACCCCATCCACTGATCCGTAGCTCCGGTTCCCATCCCCCTGCCAAACTAGTTTACACCCTCCCGAAGAGCTCGAGCAAACCTCCCGCCCAGGATATTGGTGCCCCTCCAGTTCAGATGCAACCCATCCTTCTTGTACAGGTCCCACCTTCCCCAGAAGGTATCCCAATGATCCACATAACTGAAGCCCTCCCTCCTACACCAGCTCTGTAGCCACGTGTTCAGCTGCACTCGCTCTCTGTTTCTAGCCTCACTAGCACGTGGCACCGGTATCAATCCTGAGATTACTACTCTGCTCGTCCTGCCTTTTAGCTTCGAACCTAACTCCTGTATTTGCTTTTCAGGTCCTCATCCCTTTTCCTAGCTATGTAATTGGTACCAATATGTACCACGACGTCTGGCTGCTCCCCCCCCCCCCCCCCTTAAGAATCCTGTAGACTCGATCCGAGACATCCCTGACCCTGGCACCCGGGAGGCAACTTACCATCCGGGAGTCTCGTTCGCGACCACAGAATCTCCTGTCTGTTCCTCTAACCATTGAATCTCCTATCACTATCGCTCTCCTATTCTCCACCCTTCCCTTCTGAGCCGCAGAGCCAGGCTCAGTGCCAGAGACCTGGCCGCTGTGGCTTTCCACTGGTAGGCACCCCCCACAACCGTATCCAAAACGGTATACTTATTATTGAGGGGAACGGCCACAGGGGATCCCTGCACTGTGCGCCTATTCCCTTTCCCTCCCCTGACGGTCACCCAGCTACCTTTATCCTGTGACCTAAGTGTCAGTACTTCCCCATAACTGCTCTCTATCATCCCCTCTGCCTCCCGCATGATCCAAAGTTCATCCAGCTCCAGCTCCAGTTCCCTAACGCGGTCTGCGAGGAGCTGGAGTTGGGTGCACTTCTCACAGGTGAAGTCAGCAGGGACACAAGTGGTGACCCTTACCTCCCACATCCTGCAAGAGGAGCATGCAACTGCCCTAGCTTCCATCCCCTCTGCTCGAAATTGACAACAGAGAATAAAAAAATATAAAGGAAAACCTTACCTTACCAAACCCTCCACACAAGAGTCCTTTTTTTTGGTTGGAGGAGGAGGATGGGTGGGAGACACTACACGTGTAGTGTTTCGGGTTTAGCCACTGCCCGAATATATAAGTTCACTTACCCAGCAGTCCCCGTGTCCGCGTCCGCCGAATCGCCAGGTAAGTACTTTATAGTGAAACGTACCTTCCCAGCTGCCCCCTGGCTCGCACTATCACCGCTACTGCTGATCAAAGGTGTTGCTGTAATAAAAACAGAAAATGCTGGAAATGCTCAGTAGGTCTGGCAGCATCTGTGCAGAGAGAAACAGTCAACAGTTCAGGTCTGTTTCCTTAGCTCACATTAACTTTGTTCTTTCTCCACAGATGCTGCCAGACCTGCTGACTATTTCAAGCATTTTCTGTTTCTGTTTCAGATTTTCAGCATCTGCAGTATTTTGCTTTTCTCCGTGTGTTGCTATGTCTGGGACTGTTTGAGTGCAATGCTATTGCTTTATAAACAGCGTTGAAACAAACATTTATCTCACGAACACACAGCACTAATACACAGCTGGATATAAACAGCAGCCTGCAGCAGAGGGCGCAGTGGAAGTTTATTAACACAAATAATTCACCAGCACAATATTTACTGCTATCCTCAATCACACCACCCTTCATCTTAACACGTTTTATTCTCTATTCACATCAACTTCTTCCTTCCAGTAAACACTTCAATTTGGAACACAGCTTCCAAATCACCTTTATTCACAAACCTGAACACAAGCTGCAAATGCTGCAAACACACACCAGCCCAGACTTTCCCCTTTCTGTCAACCCATTCCTGCATCACTGCCTCTCCACCAACAGTTGTTGCTAGAATCATACAATCATAGAATGGCTACAGCACAGAAGGAGGCCATTCAGCCTGTCAAACCCGTGCTGGCTCTCTGTTAGAGCAACTCACCTCGTCTCACTCCCCAGTCAGTTCAATTTCGGTGGTGGGAAAACTTATCGAAAGAATAATTCGGTACAAAATTAATATTCCCATGGACAAATGTGGGTTAATTCAAGAAAGCCAGCATGGATTTGTTAAGGGAAAATCATGTTTAACTGCCCTGCTGGAGTTTTTTGATGAGGTAACAGAGAGGGATGATGAGGGCAATGCTGTTGATGTGGTGTACATGGACTTTCAAAAGGTCTGGCAGCATCTGAAAGGTCACTGACCTGAAACATTAACTCTGTTTCTCTCTCCACAGATGCTGCCAGACCTGCTGAGTACTTCCAGCACTTTTTATTTATATTTCAGATTTCTAGCATCTGCAGTATTTTGCTTTTATTGACTTTCAAAATAAGTTTGATACAATGCAACACAACAGACTTGTGAGCAAAGTTATAACTCATGGAATAAAAGGGACAGTAGTAACATGGATATGGAATTGGCTGAGTGACAGGAAACAAAGAGTAGTGAGCAATGGATGTTCTTCGGACTAGAGGAAGGTTTGTAGTGGAGTTCCCCAGGAGTCAGAGTTGGGACCCTTGCCTTTCCTGATATATATTAATGACCTAGACCTTGGTGTACAGGGCAGAATTTCAAAGTTTATGGATGATACAAAAATTGGAAGCATTGTGAACTGTCAGGATGATAGTGTAGAACTTCAAAAGGGCATAGAAAAGTTGGTGGAATGGGAGGACAGATGACGGGTGAAGTTCAATGCAGAGAAATGTGAATTGATTCATTTCGGTAGGAAGAATATGGAGTGACAATATAGAATAAAGGGTACAATTCTAAAGGGGGTGCAGGAGCAGTGGGAACTGGGGTTATATGTCATTGGTTGAGAGAGTGGTTAATAAAGCATACAGTATCCTCGGCTTTAGTGATAGAGGCATAGAGTACAAGAACAAGGAGGTCATGTTGAAATCGGAAGCCATTTCTCGTGTAGAGGCGGAGCGCACGCGGGACTGCTGGGTAAGTGAGGTTACATATTTGGGCGGTTGCTTGACCCGAAACCCTATTCGGGTAGTGTCTCCCACCCATCCTCCTCCTCTAACCAAAAAAAAAGTTCTGTCCGTTGGATTGCTAAGCTAACAAGTTTTGACTTTTTTTTTTGGTTTTCAGTAGATCTGTTGGGAATTTAGAATAGTGGGAATGGAGGTTAAGGCAGTTGAATGTTCCTCCTGCAGAATGTTGGAGGTAAGGGTCGCCAAGAGTGTCCCTGCTGACTGCATCTGCAGGAAGTGCACCCAACTCCAGCTCCTCGAGAACCACGTTAGGGAACTGGAGCTGGAGCTGGATGAACTTCGGATCATTAGAGAGGCGGAGGGGGTTATTGAGAGGAGTTATAGGGAGGTAGTCACACCTCAGGTAAAAGAAGTAGGTAGATGGGTTACCGTCAGGGGAAGGAGAGGGAACCAGCAGGCAGTGCAGGGATCCCCTGTGGCCGTTTCCCTCAACAACAGGTATACCGTTTTGGATACTGTTGTGGGGGACGACTTACCAGGGGTGAGCAATGGGGTACAGGTCTCTGGCACAGAGTGTGTCCCTGTTGCTCAGAAGGGAAGGGGAAGAGGAGCAGAGCATTAGTCATTGGGGACTCCATAGTTAGGGCAACAGATAGGAGGTTCTGTGGGAACGAGAGAGACTCACGGTTGGTGTGTTGCCTCCCAGGTGCCAGGGTTCGTGATGTCTCGGATCGTGTTTTTGGGATCCTTAAGGGGGAGGGGGAGCAGCCCCAAGTCGTGGTCCACATAGGCACCAACGACATAGGTAGGAAGAGAGATGGGGATTTAAGGCAGAAATTCAGGGAGCTAGGGTGGAAGCTTAGAGCGAGAACAAACAGAGTTGTTATCTCTGGGTTGTTGCCCGTGCCACGTGCGAGCGAAGCGAGGAATAGGGAGAGAGAGGAGTTGAACACGTGGCTGCAGGGATGGGGTAGGAGGGAGGGTTTTGGTTTCCTGGATAATTGGGGCTCTTTCTGGGGTAGGTGGGACCTCTACAAACAGGATGGTCTTCACCTGAACCAGAGGGGTTCCAATATCCTGGGGGGGAGATTTGCTAGTGCTCTTTGGGGGGGGTTAAACTAATTCAGCAGGGGGATGGGAACCTAAATTGCAGTTCCAGTGTACAGCATGTTGAGAGTAGTGAGGTCATGGATAAGGTTACAAGGACGCAAGAGGGCACTGGCAAGCAAGAACTTGGTTTAAAGTGTGTCTAATTCAACGCCAGGAGCATCCGGAATAAGGTGGGTGAGCTTGCAGCATGGGTTGGTACCTGGGATCTCGATGTTGTGGCCATTTCGGAGACATGGATGGAGCAGGGACAGGAATGGATGTTGCAGGTTCCGGGATTTAGATGTTTCAGTAAGAACAGAGAAGATGGTAAAAGGGGGGGGGGGGGGTGTGGCATTGTTAATCAAGGAGAGTATTACGGCGGCAGAAAGGACGTTTGAGGACTCGTCCACTGAGGTAGTATGGGCCGAGGTTAGAAACAGGAGAGGAGAGGTCACCCTGTTGGGAGTTTTCTATAGACCTCTGAATATTTCCAGAGATGTGGAGGAAAGGATAGCGAAGATGATTCTCGACAGGAGCGAGAGTAACAGGGTAGTTGTTATGGGGGACTTTAACTTTCCAAATATTGACTGGAAATACTACAGTTCGAGAACTTTAGATGGGTCAGTTTTTGTCCAGTGTGTGCAGGAGGGTTTTCTGACACAGTATGTAGACAGGCCAACCAGGGGCGATGCCGCATTGGATTTGGTACTGGGTAATGAACCCAGCCAGGTGTTAGATTTAGATGTAGGTGAGCACTTTGGTGATAGTGATCACAATTCGGTTAGGTTTACCTTAGCAATGGGCAGGGACAGGTATACACCACAGGGCAAGAATTATAGCTGGGGGAAAGGAAATTATGATGCGATTAGGCAAGATTTAGGATGCGTAGGATGAGGAAGGAAACTGCAGAGGATGGGCACAATCGAAATGTGGAGCTTATTCAAGGAGCAGCTACTGCGTGTCCTTGATAAGTATGTACCTGTCAGGCAGGGAGGAAGTTGTCGAGCGAGGGAGCCGTGGTTTACTAAAGAAGTTGAAGCACTTGTCAAGCAGAAGAAGAAGGTTTATGTTAGGATGAGACGTGAAGGCTCAGTTCGGGCGCTTGAGAGTTGCAAGCTAGCCAGGAAGGATCTAAAGGGAGAGCTAAGAAGAGCGAGGAGAGGACACGAGAAGTCATTGGCGGATAGGATCAGGGAATACCCGAAGGCTTTCTATAGGTATATCAGGAATAAAAGAATGACTAGAGTAGGTTAGGGCCAATCAAGGATAGTAGTGGGAAGTTGTGTGTGGAATCAGAGGAGATAGGGGAAGCGTTAAATGAATATTTTTCGTCAGTATTTACAGTAGAGAAAGAAAATGTTGTCGAGGAGAATACTGAGATACAGACTATTAGGCTAGATGGGATTGAGGTTCACAAGGAGGAGGTGTTAGCAATTTTGGAAAGTGTGAAAATAGATAAGTCCCCTGGGCCAGATGGGATTTATCCTAGGATTCTCTGGGAAGCCAGGGAGGAGATTGCAGAGCCTTTGTCCTTGATCTTTATGTCGTCATTGTCAACAGGAATAGTGCCGGAAGACTGGAGGATAGCAAACGTTGTCTCCTTGTTCAAGAAGGGGAGTAGAGACAGCCCTGGTAATTATAGACCTGTGAGCCTTACTTCGATTGTGGGTAAAATGTTGGAAAAGGTTATAAGAGATAGGATTTATAATCATCTTGAAAAGAATAAGTTCATTAGCGATAGTCAGCACGGTTTTGTGAAGGGTAGGTCGTGCCTCACAAACCTTATTGAGTTTTTTGAGAAGGTGACCAAACAGGTGGATGAGGGTAAAGCCGTGGATGTGGTGTATATGGATTTCAGTAAGGCGTTTGATAAGGTTCTCCACGGTAGGCTATTGCAGAAAAAAACGGAAGTATGGGATTGAAGGTGATTTAGTGCTTTGAATCAGAAATTGGCTAGCTGAAAGAAGACAGAGGGTGGTGGTTGATGGTAAATGTCCATCCTGGAGTTTAGTTACTAGTGGTGTACCGCAAGGATCTGTTTTGGGGCCACTGCTGTTTGTCATTTTTATAAATGACCTGGATGAGGGTGTAGAAGGGTGGGTTAGTAAATTTGCGGATGACACGAAGGTCGGTGGAGTTGTGGATAGTGCCGAAGGATGTTGTAGGTTACAGAGGGACATAGATAGGCTGCGGAGCTGGGCTGAGAGATGGCAAATGGAGTTTAATGCGGAAAAGTGTGAGGTGATTCACTTTGGAAGGAGTAACAGGAATGCAGAGTACTGGGCTAATGGGAAGATTCTTGGTAGTGTGGATGAGCAGAGAGATCTTGGTGTCCAGGTACATAAATCCCTGAAAGTTGCCACCCAGGTTAATAGGGCTGTTAAGAAGGCATATGGTGTGTTAGCTTTTATTAGTAGGGGGATCGAGTTTCGGAGCCACGAGGTTATGCTGCAGCTACACAAAACTCTGGTGCGGCCACACTTGCAGTATTGCGTGCAGTTCTGGTCACCGCATTATAGGAAGGATGTGGAAGCTTTGGAAAGGGTGCAGAGGAGATTAACTAAGATGTTGCCTGGTATGGAGGGAAGGTCTTACGAGGAAAGGCTGAGGGACATGAGGTTGTTTTCGTTAGAGAGGAGGAGGAGAGGTGACTTAATAGAGACATATAAGATAATCAGAGGGTTAGATAGGGTGGATAGTGAGAGTCTTTTTCCTCGGATGGTGATGGCAAACACGAGGGGACATAGCTTTAAGTTGAGGGGTGATAGATATAGGACAGATGTCAGAGGTAGTTTCTTTACTCAGAGAGTAGTAGGGGCGTGGAACGCCCTGCCTGAAACAGTACTGGACTCGCCAAATTTAAGGGCATTTAAGTGGTCATTGGATAGACATATGGATGAAAATGGAATAGTGCAGGTCAGATGGTTTCACAGGTCGGCGCAACATCGAGGGCCGAAGGGCCTGTCCTGCGCTGTAATGTTCTATGTTCTATTGTACAAGACACTAGCCTCAGCTAAAGTACTGCGTCCCGTTCTGGATGCCACACTTTAGGAAAGATGTGAAGGCATTGGAGAGATTATGGAAAAGATTCATGAGAATGGTTCCAGGGATGAGGAACTTCAGTTATGTAGATAGATTGGAGAAGTTAGGACTGTTTTCCTTGGAGAAAAGAAGGCTAAGAGGAGATTTCATAGTGGTATTCAAAATGATGAGGGGTGTGGACAGAGTGAACAAAGAACAAAGAACAAAGATAATTACAGCACAGGAACAGGCCCTTCGGCCCTCCAAGCCTGCGCCGATCCAGATCCTCTCTCTAAACATGTCGCCTATTTTCTTAGGTTCTGTATCTCTTTTCTTCCTGCCCATTCATGTATCTGTCTAGATACATCTTAAAAGACTCCATCGTGCCCGCGTCTACCACCTCCGCTGGCAACGCGTTCCAGGTGCCCACCACCCTCTGCGTAAAGAACTTTCCACGCATATCCCCCCTAAACATTTCCCCTTTCACTTTGAACTCGTGTCCTCTAGTAATTGAAACCCCTGCTCTGGGAAAAAGCCTCTTGCTGTCCACCCTGTCTATACCTCTCATGATTTTGTACACCTCTATCAGGTCCCCCCTCAACCGCCGTCTTTCTAATGAAAATAATCCTAATCTACTCAACCTCTCTTTATAGCTAGCGCCCTCCATACCAGGCAACATCCTGGTGAACCTCCTCTGCACCCTCTCCAAAGCATCCACATCCTTTTGGTAATGTGGCGACCAGAACTGTATGCAGTATTCCAAATGTGGCCGAACCAAAGTCCTATACAACTGTAACATGACCTGCCAACTCTTGTACTCAATGCCCCGTCCGATGAAGGAAAGCATGCCGTATGCCTTCTTGACCACTCTATTTACCTGCGTTGCCACCTTCAGGGAACAGTGGACCTGAACACCCAAATCTCTCTGGACATCAATTTTCCCCAGGACTTTTCCATTTACTGTATAGTTCACTCTTGAATTGGATCTTCCAAAATGCATCACCTCGCATTTGCCCTGATTGAACTCCATCTGCCATTTCTCTGCCCAACTCTCTAATATATCTATATTCTGCTGTATTCTCTGACAGTCCCCTTCACTATCTGCTACTCCACCAATCTTAGTGTCGTCTGCAAACTTGCTAATCAGTCCACCTATACTTTCCTCCAAATCATTAATGTATATCACAAACAACAGTGGTCCCAGCACGGATCCCTGTGGAACACCACTGGTCACACGTCTCCATTTTGAGAAACTCCCCTCTACTGCTACTCTCTGTCTCCTGTTGCCCAGCCAGTTCTTTATCCATCTATCTAGTACACCTTGGACCCCAAGCGCCTTCACTTTCTCCATCAGCCTGCCATGGGGAACCTTATCAAACGCCTTACTGAAGTCCATGTATATGACATCGACAGCCCTTCCCTCATCAATCAACTTTGTCACTTCCTCAAAGAATTCTATTAAGTTGGTAAGACATGACCTTCCCTGCACAAAACCATGTTGCCTATCACTGATGAGCCCATTTTCTTCCAAATGGGAATAGATCCTATCCCTCAGTATCTTCTCCAGCAGCTTCCCTACCACTGACGTCAGGCTCACCGGTCTATAATTACCTGGATTATCCCTGCTACCCTTCTTAAACAAGGGGACAACATTAGCAATTCTCCAGTCCTCCGGGACCTCACCCGTGTTTAAGGATGCTGCAAAGATATCTGTTAAGGCCCCAGCTATTTCCTCTCTCGCTTCCCTCAGTAACCTGGGATAGATCCCATCCAGACCTGGGGACTTGTCCACCTTAATGCCCTTTAGAATACCCAACACTTCCTCCCTCCTTATGCCGACTTGACCTAGAGTAATCAAACATCTGTTCCTAACATCAACATCCGTCATGTCCCTCTCCTCGGTGAATACCGATGCAAAGTACTCGTTTAGAATCTCACCCATTTTCTCTGAGTCCAAGCATAACATTCCTCCTTTGTCCTTTAGTGGGCCAATCCTTTCTCTAGTTACCCTCTTTCTCCTTATATATGAATAAAAGGCTTTGGGATTTTCCTTAACCCTGTTTGCTAAAGATATTTCATGACCCCTTTTAGCTCTCTTAATTCCTCGTTTCAGATTTGTCCTACATTCCCGATATTCTTTCAAAGCTTCGTCTTTCATCAGCCGCCTACACCTTATGTATGCTTCCTTTTTCCTCTTAGCTAGTCTCACAATTTCACCTGTCATCCATGGTTCCCTAATCTTGCCATTTCTATCCCTCATTTTCACAGGAACATGTCTCTCCTGAACGCTAATCAACCTCTCTTTAAAAGCCTCCCACATATCACATGTGGATTTACCTTCAAACAGCTGCTCCCAATCTACATTTCCCAGCTCCTGCCGAATTTTGGTATAGTTGGCCTTTCCCCAATTTAGCACTCTTCCTTTCGGACCACTCTCGTCTTTGTCCATGAGTATTTTAAGCTTACGGAATTGTGATCACTATTCCCAAAGTAGTCCCCTACTGAAACTTCAACAACCTGGCCGGGCTCATTCCCCAACACCAGGTCCAGTATGGCCCCTTCCCGAGTTGGACTATTTACATACTGCTCTAGAAAACCTTCCTGGATGCTCCTTACAAATTCTGCTCCATCTGGACCTCTAACACTAAGCGAATCCCAGTCAATGTTGGGAAAATTAAAATCTCCTATCACCACCACCCTGTTGCTCCTACATCTTTCCATAATCTGTTTACATATTTGTACCTCTATCTCACGCTCGCTGTTGGGAGGCCTGTAGTACAGCCCCAACATTGTTACCGCACCCTTCCTATTTCTGAGTTCTGTCCATATTGCCTCACTGCTCGAGTCCTCCATAGCGCCCTCCTTCAGCACAGCTGTGATATCCTCTTTGACCAGTAATGCAACTCCTCCACCCCTTTTACCTCCCTCTCTATCCCGCCTGAAGCATCGATATCCTGGGATATTTAGTTGCCAATCATGCCCTTCCCTCAACCAAGTCTCAGTAATAGCAATAACATCATACTCCCAGGTACTAATCCAAGCCCTAAGTTCATCTGCCGTACCTACTACACTTCTTGCATTAAAACAAATGCACCTCAGACCACCAGTCCCTTTATATTCATCATCTGCTCCCTGCCTGCTCTTCCCCTTAGTCACACTGACTTCATTATCTAGTTCCTTACAGGCTTTTGTTACTACCTCCTTACTGTCAACTGACCTCAATTGGTTCCCATCCCCCTGCCACATTAGTTTAAACCCTCCCCAACAGCGTTAGCAAAAGCACCTCCAAGGACATTGGTTCCAGTCCGGCCCAGGTGTAGACCGTCCAATTTGTAATAGTCCCACCTCCCCCAGAACCGGTCCCAATGTCCCAAAAATCTGAACCCCTCCTTCCTGCACCATCTCTCAAGCCACGCATTCATCCTGACTATTCTTTCATTTTTACTCTGACTATCACGTGGCACTGGTAGTAATCCTGAGATTACTACCTCTGAGGTCCTACTTTTTAACTTGGCTCCTAACTCCCTAAACTCTGCTTGTAGGACCTCATCCCGTTTTTTACCTATATCATTAGTGCCTATGTGCACAATGACAACTGGCTATTCACCCTCCCCCTTTCGAATGTTCTGCAGCCGATCTGAGACATCCCTGACCCGTGCACCTGGGAGGCAACATACCATTCGGGAGCCTCGTTTTCGACCACAGAACCGCCTATCTACTCCCCTTACAATCGAATCCCCTACGACTATAGCCCTTCCACTCTTTTTCCCGCCCTTCTGAACAGCAGAGCCAGCCACGGTGCCATGGACCTGGCTACTGCTGCCTTCCCCTGGTGAGCCATCTCCCCCAACAGTATCCAAAACGGTATACTTGTTTTGGAGGGAGATGACCGCAGGGGACTGCTGCGCTGCCTTCCTGCTCTTTCTCTGCCTTTTGGTCACCCATTCCCTTTCTCTCTCAGCAATCCTAATCTGCGGTGTGACCAATTCACTAAACGTGCTATCCACGACCTCCTCAGCATCGCGCATGCTCCAAAGTGAGTCCATCCGCAGCTCGAGAGCCGTCATGCGGTCTAACAAGAGCTGCAGTTGGACACACTTCCTGCACGTGAAGGAGTCAGGGACATCAGCCATGTCCCTGAGCTCCCACATTGAGCAAGAGGAGCATGACACGGGTCTGAGATCTCCTGCCATTTTTAATCTTAAGCTTAACTTAGTTAAATGAAAAAGGAACGAAAAGTTTTTACCAATCACAATAAATAAAGTGGATAGGGAAAAACTGTTCCCACTTGTGAAAGGATCGAGAACGAGAAGGCACAGATTTAAATTAATTGCTAAAGAAGCAAAAGCGACATGGGGTAAAACATTTTCACACAGCGAGTGGTTAAAGTATGAACTGCCTGAGAATGTGATGGAGGCAGGTTCAATTGAAGCATTCAAATGGAAATTAGACTGTTATCTGAAAAGGAAGAATGTGCAGGATTATGGGGAGAGGACGGGGAAGTGACATGAGGTGAATCGCTCATTTGGAGAGTCAGTGCAGACACGATGGGCCAAATGGCCTCCTTCTGTGCAGTAACAATTCTGTGATTCTGTGATTCCAATATTCAAGTCATTTCTATATATGGTGGTCCTGACACTGACCCTTGTGGACTTCACTGTTCACCACCTTCCATTCTGAAAAACAACCAAATACCACAACTCGCTTTTCTTGATATTTCATCCATTTTTTAACCCAAGCAGATACTGACCCTCCTATTCCAGGAGCCACAGTTTTGTTACCCAGCCTTTTATGTGGTAGTTTGTCAAACGCTTTCTTAAAATTCATATAGACAACATCCATTGCTTTCCCTTCATCAACCTTTTCTGTTACTTCATCAAAAAAATCAGTTATATTAGTGAAGAAGTGGAAAGGTGCTGAACCTCTCAGTTTTCGGTCTACCCAAACCAAGTTCAAGGCCTGAATAATGAACCGATTGCCTCATTAGTTCTGTGAATAATACAATGATTTAATAGACAAAGTTTTGAAACATTCCTGCCCATAAATCTTGATAACAGAGAGTGTGTGGATCTCCTGACTCAGAATGTTTAATGGATACAGTCCTCAGATCCGACAAGGAACCCCTGAACATCCACAGTAAAGACAGTGTGGATGAGGAAATGTAGGAGCCGGGAGCTGTAACTCAGGGACGGCCGAGCTCTCCTGTCATTGAGCTTGTGTGTCTGCTCTGCTCGCCGCACTTCCGGCTCTACTTTGTTTCCAATGAAAAGATGAAAAGGGCCGTTCGGTTTTCCTCTCACTGACAGCGTGTTTCACTCGGGTTAATATAACCCGGGACTTTTGCTGCTGAAATGAATTCTGCAAGGTCCCAGCAAACACACCGGCTCCCTCCTTTCTCCCCTCTTTCTACCGGATTGTTTTACCAGGAGGGGCACAATAATAACAAACCCCCTGCAGGGAATGACGACAAATTGAGCATCTAAATGGGGCAAGTGGGCAGCTTTCTGGGTTCTAGGTTCCCCCTACCCCGCCCCTCCCTCCCTCCAGTCAAAGCCCCTCTTCACTTTCTTTGGGACTTTGATGAGGGTGAAATGGGGAAAGTTCCCATTGATGTTTGAATGCTGAATTGCTGCAGGGATCTGCGCACGCGTGATGCAGCCCCGCCCCCAGTGGGACGTCACAATGAGGAGTGGAGCGCATGCGCAGCCTTTCCCAACCCAGTCTGTGAAGCCATTCACTCAATCAGGGGAAGATGCTTTAAATCAGCTGCGAATGGAGACTTCCTGGGCCCGGGGGAAGGGAACAAAGAGCACCTGCTTCCAGCAGCCACTGCTTTGGGAGCGTGTCCGCAGATGTGCTCAGAGATTAGCATTGAGTGGTGGGAAGTTGAGGGGGAGTCGGGGAGTGTTTGTAACAGACTTTTTTTTTATTTCCAAAATATACTTTATTCATAAAAATCTGTAAAAATTACATTGCCAAACAGTTTCCAAACAGCACCAAAAATACAAACATTGCAAGGGAGGTCAGTTTCCTTCAATACTGTCATAAGTTTCTTCCCAACCCTTCCGTTTCACAATTGTCATGTCAATTACAGTTTTACATTTACAGCAATTGAGAATATTAACGATACAGTTCGAGGGGTTTCCCATGGATCCAGCCCCTCAGTCCAGCTTGGTGGGGGAACCTTACACTGTGGTCTTTCCCCATTGAGCCTTTGCTGCGGCTGCCCCAAGCTTTAGTGCGTCCCTCAGCACGTAGTCCTGGACCTTGGAATGTGCCAGTCTGAAACATTCGGTCGTGGACAACTCTTTGCGCTGGAAGACCAGCAGGTTTCGGGCAGACCAAAGGGCGTCTTTCACCGAATTGATAGTCCTCCAGCAGCAGTTGATGTTTGTCTCGGTGTGCGTCCCTGGGAACAACCCATAGAGCACAGACTCCTGTGTTACAGAGCTGCTTGGGATGAACCTTGACAAAAACCACTGCATCTCTTTCCACACCTGCTTTGCAAAGGCACATTCCAGGAGGAGGTGGCTGATTGTCTCTTCCCCACCACAGCCAACGCGGGGGCACTGTGCGAAGGGGGCGAGACTTCGGGTGTGCATGAAGGATCTGACGGGGAGGGCCCTTCTCACCACCAGCCAAGCTACGTCTTGGTGCTTGTTTGAAAGTTCTGGTGATGAGGCATTCCGCCAAATGGCTTTGACGGTCTGCTCGGGGAACCATCCGACAGGATACACCGTTTCCTTTTCCCGTAGGGCCTTGAAGACATTCCGTGCAGACCACTGCCTGATGGACCGGTGGTCAAAGGTGTTTGCCCGCAGAAACTGCTCCACGAAGGATAGGTGGTACGGCACCGCCCAACTGCATGGAGCGTTCCGCGGCAATGTGACCAGGCCCATCCTTCGCAACACCGGGGAAAGATAGAACCTCAGCACGTAGTGAAACTTGGAGTTTGTGTACTGGGGGTCTACACAGAGCTTGATGCAGCCGCACACGAAGGTGTTCATCAGGATGAGGGCCACGTTGGGTACATTTTTCCCGCCCTTGTCCAGAGATTTGAACATCGTGTCCCTCCAGACGCGGTCCATTTTAGATCCCCAGACGAAGCGGAAAATGGCTCGGGTGACTGCCACGGCGCAGGAGTGGGGTATGGGCCAGACCTGCGCCACGTAGAGCAACAACGTGAGCGCCTCGCACCTGATGACCAGGTTCTTACCCACAATGGAGAGAGATCGCTGCCCCCACATGCCCAACGTTTGTCGTACCTTGGCTACTCGCTCCTCCCATGTTTTGGTGCACGCCCCAGCCCTTCCGAACCATATCTGTTTGTAACAGACACTGTGGAGCTGGAGCTGCTCCCGGAACATGGAGTGAGCCGGGGACATGGGGAAGGGAGAGTTCATTCTCGGACAGTGTCTGTGCAGGCTCAGGGAGACACAATGGGAAGAAATCACTATTGAAAATCACTGACAATTTTACCACCCAAAGGAGAGGGAATTTTCCTGCTTTATTTCCAGTCTCTCACTGTTTGTTGGATCGTGAACAGTGGGGGAAAAATAGCCGCACAACAACGATGTGGATAGTTTGACAAAGAGCATTTATGCAGACACCAGGTGAGAAGTGTGAAAGGCACATTTTAAATAGTGTCTGTTTGTTTTCCGTTGAAATAGAAATGCGACTGTGTAAAGGTCACTGCTCTATCGGACAGTCCCTGTCATTGAGCAGTGCAGGGCTTGTGTTGTTTCTGAATGTCACAAACTTGTTGTAAATCCACTGCAAACACCTGGTAAACAGAAGCTGAATGCTGCAGTCCTGCAGTGGAGTCAGACACTGACACTGTTTGTGTTCCTGGTTTTCATTTTGTGATTGTTCATAATGATTATTATTGGGACGATTACATTGATCGCTTTTGTATCTTCTATCTCACCAGTTCTTTCATTCCTGCAGGAAAATACACGAAGGAACTTGAATGGATGTGGTGATTCTTGGACACAAAGAAAAGTGCAGCGAGCTCATTCCAACACACAGTCGGTACAGGATCACTCCCAAAGCACAGAGATACTGCCAGCTCATCAGTTCCACTGGAAAAAACAAAAGAAGTCGTCACACAGACACTGATCCCAAAGTCAAGAGACACATTTTCAATCCAACAGTCAAACAACAGCAGGAGAGACAGAAGTTGTTTCTATTTCACTCCAATTCAGTACAGCTGACAGGTTGATCCATCAATCACAGTCCAAAAACAAACTCACCATCAGATCTAAATAAACTCTGTCACCATGGTTACATTTTAAATATAAAATCTGAAATAGAACAGACAAAATTTACAGAATTGAAAGGTACAGAATGAATGCAAGGAGGCTTTAAGGGGATTTGGACAGGTTAAATGAATGGGCAAGAACATGGCAGATGGAATATAATGTGAATAAGTGTGAAGTTCTCCACTTTGGTGGAATAAATAGAAAGACAGAGTATTTCTTAAATGGTGAGAGGCTGGGAAGTGTCGATGTCCAAAGGCACCTGGGTGTCCTTGTTCATGAGTCACTGAAAGCTAGTATGCAGGTGCAGCAATCAATTAGGAAGGCAAATGGTATGTTGGCTTCATTGAAAGTGTATTTGAGTACATGAGTAAAGATGTATGAAGTCTAGATGAGACTGCACCTGGAGTATTCTGTCCAATTTTGGTTTCCTTATCTAAGGAAGGATAGACTTGTCATAGAGGGAGTGCAACAGAGATTCACCGGTCTCATCCCCTAGGATGGTGGGATTGTCTTATGATGAGAGACTGCAGAAACTGGGCCTAAATTCTCTAGAGTTTTGAAGAATGAGAGGTGATCTCATTGAAACAGACAAAGTTCTTCCAGGGTGTCACAGGGTAGATATGGATAGGATGATTCCTCTGTCTAGTGAGTCTAGAACAAGGGGACACAGTCTCAGAATAAGGGCAGGCCATTTGAGACTGAGATGAGCAGGAATTTCTTTACTCAGAGGGTGGGAACTCTGTGGAATTCTTTATCCCAGAGGGCTGTGGAAGATCAATCATTGAACATATTCAAGACAGAAATCGATAGATTTCTAAATACTAACAAGATCAAGTGATATGGAGATAGCAGGGAAAAATGGCGTAGAGGTAGATGATCAGTCACGATCTGTTTGAATGTTGGAGCAGGCTCGATGGGCTGAATGGCCTAATGCCCCTATTTCCTATGATCCTATGAATCCCAATAATGTACATCAGACGTTAGACCAAGTTATGCATTACATACCAGTTCAAAAATCCCACAGAGATTAAGACTGAAAGATACAGTATCAATTCCATTACTACAAAATGAAGGACTTGGAGCTTGCAGACCAGCCCATGTATAAGATTGAAAGTTATATTTTCATTCACAATCGTTTTCACAGAGCTAAATATTGAATACCAATCCACAACTTGTACAGGACTACCAAATAAAACCTACAACTGTAAAATACAGTTAATCCATATTTTAAATTAAACACAAGGCAAATAAATATTGATACATTAAGAGAGCAGGAAACAGTGAGAGCAGAATGGAGCATAAAGAGCCCAGGAGAGGGAGCAAGAGTTCACTCGGAGAGCAGGGAACAGCGAGAGCAGGCGTCAAAAAAGGCAAAGGAATACACAATTAATGGGAGAACACTGAACGGTGTAGAGGAAGTGAGGGACGTTGGAGTGAATGTCCACAGATCCCTGAAGGTAGCAGGACAGGTCAATAAGGTGGTTCAGCAGTTATGTGGAATCCTTTCCTTTATTAACTGAGGTATAGAGTATAAGGGTGACCTGGTATCCATGTCAATAAGTCACTGACAGCTAACATGCAGGTGCAGCAAGCAATTAGGAAGGCTAATAGTATGTTAGCCTTTATCGCAAGAGGATTTGAGTACAGGAGTAGTGAATTCTTGCTTCAATTGTATCGAACCCTGGTTAGACTGCACTTGGAGTACTGTGTGCAGCTTTGGTCCCCTTACCTTCGGAAGGATATTATTGCCATAGATGGAGTGCAAAGAAGGTTCATCAGACTTGTTCCTGGGATGGTGGGACTGTCCGATGAAGTGAGATTGGGGAAACTGGGGCTGTATTCTCTAGAGTTTTGAAGAATGAGAGGTGATCTCATTGAAACTTACAAAATATTTAAAGGACAGTCAGGGTAGATGCAGCTAAGATGTTTCCCCTGGTTGGGGAGTCGAGAACCAGGGGACGCAATTTCAAAATAAGGGGAAAGCCACTTAGGACAGAGATGAGGAGAAATGTTATTCCTCAGAGGGTTGTGAATCTTTGGAATTCTGTAACCCAGAGGGCTGTGGAAGCTCAGTTATTGAGTATGTTTAAAGCAGAGATTGATAGATTTCTAAATACAAATGACATAAGGGAATATGAGGAAAGTGTGGGGAAAAGGGCATTGAAGTGGATGATCAGCCATGATCATATTGAATGGTGGGGTAGGCTCGATGGGCAGAATGGTCGACTCCTCCTCCTATGTTCCTATGTTCCTAACTCCACATTATCGATGAGATACAGCCTCAGGCTGACTTGTCGGGTGTTGTAAACAGATATCACTGCTTCTGATCTTCACCAGAACAGAGAGTGAGATGTAAAATTGATCATCAAACAGACTGTGAGAGAATACAACAGAATAAAACACATGGAAAGACACTGTGGAATAACAAATAGATTTGATTGGAATGTTGAATTTTGATTGGAATGGATAAAACAGCAGAAACAGCAGAATAAATTGGGACAGAAAAGAGAAACTGATGGGAAGAAGGAAGAAAAGAAAGGATGGATCTGTTCACTTTTTTCAGTTTTTCACAGGTCCATAAAAGCTGGATTAAAAAAAGATGCAAAAAACAGAGAATTTCACCAAAAAGGGAGATTAAATGCTGCCGAAACCTTGGATCGAAGGATGCCCCAACAGATCACCTGTTTAACTGTCACCTCACTGGGGGATTTCAATCAATGAGCAATATTACTCTCTACTTTTCTTTTGTTAAATGAAACCACTACTGTCACTTGGAGTTAATATCCCTGTGTTCCAACTCCTGAATAATAAAATTGTGAGTTTCGCGATATTTTCTGGACACATTCCCTGCTGAAAGAACTAAGAACTCTTTTCTAATTTACACAATACTATATACACACTCATCAAGCCTCCTAAACGAGCATCCTTGGTGCTGCTCTCTCTTCTCCCAAACCTCATCTCATGTGACTGTTACATCATCACTCTGATTGTGGGAGGGATTGATCCCACTGTCTTCAGCATTAACCCTTTACAGCCTCATACTGCACTGTCTGTCCAAAAAAATCGGTGGAGTTAACTTGAATTATCAAAACAGCAACAGCTGCCAGTTGAAAATCAACTCAACCCATCAGAGAGAGAGAGAGAGAATGTCAGAGAACGTCCTGCATTCAGTCCTGACCCTGTCACACTCAGCAGCTGCTCACCCAGACACCACTCTCATCAACACTGAACATTTTTACTGAGACCCTTCAAATACTGTTTATAAAAGGCCGCAAAGATCAAAGTTCACACAGTTGTATTAAATACAACAAAGTTTAATATCTTCTCACCGTTTCTCGGTAACCACATGAGACATAGGTTTTCTTATTTGGTTCCTTTGATTTTTCTTGTTCCTGACTGACAAATATTCCAAACCTCAGATGAACCCTCCCACTTGCGTCATGTCCCAGTCTCGGTTAAAAGCAACACAAAATGACACAAACACTCTCCTTCAGTGAGATTAATATCAAGCTGTTTTCCAGGTTGAATGTGACTGTGAACAAATTTCTGTCAAATAAGTTACCTTTGATGTATCAGCACTGAAGTTCTGTACAAGGAGGAACAGCCATTCCAAACTCATATCCTTCACAAAGGCTGTTCTCGGATGTGATTGAAATTCATCATGTATTTTGAATTAAAGCTCACAAGACACAGATGTCAGTGTTGATAATGAAACTTTTCAAGCATGTTGTTACTGTGAAATAAGGCTCTGTTGGGAGTTGAACCCAAGATTTCCTGTTTATTGGACAGGTGCTTTAACCAACTGAGCTACAGAGCCAGATTGCAAATGTGCGTGCAATTGAAATCAGAGGAAGATCTTGCAGATAGTGGGCAGACTTTGGCGAGTCAAGAGCTGAGTTCGTCACGGCAGAGTTCCCAGCCTCTGACTCGCTCTTGTAGTTGTAGCTGTAGTTGTAATTGTAATAGGCAACCGTCCGTCTCGGAAGACGATGGGCTACACCCGGGGTGTACGTCACTTCTGTGTGAAACATCGTTTGTTGTGGCTGTAAAGGACGACTCGTGAGTGACGATCCCTTCCACAGCTGGTACAGATGAATATCATTGGCCCGAGGTCGACTGATAATTTTTCCTTCCTCTGAGCTCTCTTTCCCACCATCTGGTCATTTCTTTTGTCCTCTGCTTTTCCCATGGTCTTCCTGAATGCCTTTCTCCAGGAATTCCAGTCAGCAGGAAGGACTTCCCATGCATCGACTCCAATCCCAGTCAGCTTGAGATCTCGCTTTGCAGATGTCCTTGCATCACAGACGTGGGTGACCTGTTGGTCTCGTGCTGATAGCAAGCTCACCAAAGAGCATGTCTTTGGCAAAGCGACCGTCATCCATTCAGCACACATGACCCAGTCAACAGAGTCACCGCTGACTCAAGAGGGCAAACATGCTGCAGATCCCTGCACGCTGGTGTACTTCTGCATTCGGCACTCTGTCCTGCCAGGAGATGCCCAATATCCATCTGAGACAGCGGAGGTGGAAGCTGTTCAGCTGCTTTTCTTGGCTTGCATAAGTTGTTGATGCTTCTCTACTCTCAAGGAGGGTGCTGAGAACACAAGCCTGGTACATGTGGAGTTTTGTATTTTCGATCAGTTTGGTGTCGGTTCACACTCGTCTTCTCAACTTTGACATGACAGCTGCAGCATTGACAATCCTGGTGCTGATTTCAGTATCAAGGGACAGATTGCTGGTGATTGTTGATCGAAGGTCTGTGAAGCTGTTGACAACCTCCAAAGTGAGGCTGTCGATGTTGATGGAAGGTGGAGTCTCTACGTCCTGGCCCATAACTTTGATCTTCCTGCTGCTGATCGTCAGTCCAAACTCCTTGCAGGCCAGGGAGAACCGATATACAAGCTGCTGTTAATGAACTTCATTATGGGATGTCAGCACAGCGTCATCAGCAAACAGCAACTCACAGACCAAGAACTGACTCATTTTGGTCTTGGTGCGCAGTCTTGCCAAGATGAACAGCTTGTCATCAGCTCTGGTATGCAGCTGGACACCCCCATCTGAGTCACTGAAAGTTGAAAATAGCAGCATGGAGAAGAATATGCCAATTGTAAAGGATGTGAGCTGTGAGGAGGTTACAAGGAGGCTTCCAGGGGACTTGGACAGGATAAGTGAATGAAATGACAGATGGAATATAATGTGAATAAGTGTGAAGTTATCCACTTTGGTAGAATAAACAGAAAGACAGAATATTTCTTAAATGGTGAGAGGTTGGGAAGTGTTGATGTCCAAAGGGACCTGGGTGTCCTTGTTCATGAGACACGAAAAGCTCGCATGCAGGTGCAGCAATCAATTAGGAAGGCAAATGGTATGTTGGCCTTAACACGAGGGGTCATGAGTACAGGAATAAAGATGTCTTGCTGCAATTGTATAGATCCTTGGTGAGATCGTGCTGGAGTATTGTGCACAGTTTTGGTTTCCTTATCTAAGGAAGGATATACTTGCCACAGAGGGAGTGCAACGGAGGGTCACCAGACTAATCCCTGGGATGGTGGGATTGTCTTATGAGGAAACTGGGCTTGTATTCCTTAAAGTTTCATTTAAAAGGCCATTTAAAACTGAGATAGGGTGGAATTTCTTCACTCAGAGGGTGGTGAATCTTTGGAATTCTCTACCTCAGGGGTTTGTGAAAGTTCAATCATTGAGCATGTTCAGGACAGAAATTGATAAAAATCTTGATACTCATGACATCAAGGGATTTGGGGAGAGCGCGGGAAAGTGGTGTTGAGGTAGATGATCATCAAGGATGTAATTGAATGACAGATCAGGCTCGACAGGGTAAACTGCCTCCTCCTACGTTCCGAAGAGAGTTTGCACCAGGACACAGCCCTGTTTTACCCCACTGCTGATCGTGAATGTGTCTGATGTTGCTCCATTGTAACTGACGGAACTGTGCATGTTCTCGTGGAAAGAAGAGATGACGCCCAAGAGTTCAGGAGGGCAGCCTAGTTTCCACAGCAGTTTGAAGAGTCCGTCTCTGCAAACAAGATCGAAGGCCTTGGTGATGTCTATAAAGACAATGTAGAGTGGTCTGTACTGTTCACAGTACTTCTCCTGCAACTGCCGAAGTGTGAAAATCATGTCGACTGTCGATCTACCAGCTCCGAATCTGCACTGAGACTCAAGATAGATGTGATGTCAGGGTCTGCAATCTGGTCAGAGCAATGCGAGCAAAGACCTTCCCCACAATACTTAGCAAGCAGATGCCTCGCTAATTGCTGCAGTCAAAGCGATCGCCTTTATTGTTGCAAAAGGTGACAATGTTTGCATCACGCATGTTGAGAGGCGCAGATCTCCCCTTCCAACAGAGACACAGAAATTCATGGGGATGCTGCAGCAGAGCTGCTTTTCCACTTTTGATGATTCCAGGTGGAATATCATCATTTCCCAGGGCTTTACCACTGGCAAGACGGTCAGTGGCGTTGTTGAGCTCTGTGGTGGTGTCGCTGTCCAGCTCCTCCATGACAGGGAAGTCTGGAATGGTGCTGAGAGCTACTTCAATGACAATGTTCTCCGTTATGTAGAGTTCAAGGTAATGCTCCACTCACCTTTCCATCTGCTTGTTAGGTTCAGTGATGATCACCCCTGTCTTTGTCTTCAAAGGTGTTGATTTAGTTACTGCTGCTCCCATTGCTTTCATAATTTTTCTTTTATTCATTCATGTGATGTGGTCATCACTGGCTAAGCCAGCATTTATTGCCCATCCCTCATTTCCCATGAGAAGGTGGTGGTGAGCTGCCTTCTTGAACCGCTGCAGTCTGTGTGAGGTAGGTACACCCACAGTGCTGTTAGGAAGGGAGTTCCAGGATTTTGACCCAGCAACAGTGAAGGAAAGGCGATATAGTTCCAAGTCACGATAGTGTGTGGCTTGGAGGGGAACTTGCAGGTGGTGGTGTTCCCATGAATTTGCTGCCCTTGTCCTTCTAGTTGGTAGAGGTTGCGGGTATGGAAGGTGCTGTCTAAGTAACCTTGGTGTGTTGAATTCCTTCATATGTCCCTCTAGCATCCCCCAGATTCAGTGGCAGTTTGTATGCTGTTGCAGAGTTTTAACCAGTATTGATTGGTGCAGTGCCGAGCAGTCTGCAGAGACTTGTTTCTGGCAGCTCTGAGAGCATCTATAGTTTGTTTGCTGGAGACTTGTTTGCAGTTCATGAGGACTCTCTTCTTAGTTGCAGTAACTGACTCCATTTCAGTCCAATAAGCCTCAAACCAGTCAGCATTCCTCCCATCTCTTTTCCCATACACAGCGAGTGCAGAGTTATAGATGGTGGCGTGCAGATGATTCCACTTTGATACCACACTGAGGCCTTGGGCGTTTTCTGAAAGAGCCTGATCGAGGATGTTGAGGAACTCCTGGGTCCTTTCTGGATCAGTGGTTCGGCTAGTGTTGATCCGAGAACGACCTTTCTTCTTGGATGGGTGAAGCTTTCTTAGCTGAAGCCTGACCTTGTTACACACCAGGGAGTGGTCAGTGTCTCAGTCAGCGCTATGATAGCTGCGTGTGATGAGGATACTGCTGAGGGTGGTACGTCTGGTGATGATAAGGTCTAGCTGGTGCCAGTGGCATGATCTCGGATGTCTCCAGGACACCTTGTGGCACAGCTTGACCTGGAAATAGCTGTTCGTCACACAGAGTCCATGGTGACAGCATAGCTCCAGAAACCTCTGTCCATTTTCGTTCATCTTGCTAATCCCCTGGTGCCCTATGCTCGTTGGCCAAGCTGTAGTCAGTACCCAAGCTTGCGTCGAAATCCCCTAGAAGATACAGTCCCTCGGTGCTGGGAATTCTACTGATGGCAGTGTCAAGTGTCTCATAGAATTGATCCTTGACATCTGGGGTGGAGGTGAGTGTCGGCACATAGATGCACATGCGATTAACTGGGCCCGCGCTTGTTGACAAGTGAAGGGTAAGAAGTCTCTCTGAGCCTACTGTGGGTGGTTCACTCATCACAAGTAGCATGTTATTTACTGTGAAACCCACTCCATGCTCACGAGTTGCCTCTTGGGCTTTCCCCTGCCAGAAGAAGGTGTAGTGTTTCTCTTTGAGGGATCCACTTTGAATGAGTCTAGTTTCTTGCAGCACAGCAATGTCCACATTGAGCCTTGTGAGTTCCTTGTCAATCACAGCTGTCTTGTGTGTGCTATCAACATGCAGAAGGTTGTCGGTAAGGCCAGGACACATGGTGCTTACATTCCAGCTTGTGATGCGAAGCACTGGTGTCTTCTTTGTTGAGTTTGTCTTGCCTGGTGCATAGATTATCAATCCGCCAGTTGAGAGATATCTCTCGAAGTTGCAAGCACCCATTGAAGCAAGTATGTCGTGGCAGGACAGCACCTAACTGACTGGGGGCTGCACAGCTTGGAGTAGGTGGTAGTTATCCATTGAGACGCGATGATCTCTCCCACTGTCAAAAGTAGCCCCTGGTGCTCATACTCTACACCAATTGAGTGAGAGCTTATAATCGGTAACTGTTTCTTCCCATGTTTTGCTAATGTTTAACCATGAAGCTGGAGTGTCCTCTCCAGGGCACAGGCCTGGGAAAATAGTATGGAGACACTGAGCATCAGGACCCCCTCTCAGCATTGCTAGTATTGTCCAAAGGAAAGGAAAAAAACAGTACTATTTGGTACCAGCTCTGCTGTAGGAGTTGCTGGAAAACTACCTGATAAGTAACAGGTATGGGACTCCACTCCGGATTTACTGTCCAGGTTTACTCCCTAAGCCTTCTTCTCTCTCAAGACACCGACAGGGAAGTGAGACTTTTTGCCCATAGATGGGGCTCTGTTTCTTGGCATCAGGATGGAACCACACGCCAGTGGGCCTGCATGACATGCACAAGGATATCACACACTGTCCCATCCCTGTGACAGCTCAGAGAGATACCCTGAAGATAATATACCCCACAGGAAAATCACAAACAGCCCCCTCCCTAGGACAGCTCAGGGTCAGACACTGCACACACTGCAACAACAGTGACATTACTGGATTAGTCCCTCCATTCTGAAAAACAAGCATTCAGCCTACTTTATGCTTTCCGTCTCTCAGCCAATTTTGTATCCACGCTGCCACTGCCTCTTTAATCCCATCTGTTCAAATTTTGTTAACAAGTCTATTTTATGGTTCTTTTTCAAACACAATTTTGAAGTGCAGACACACACCATCAACCTCACCACCCTGGTCAACTCTCTCTGAAACTTCATCAAAGAAATTAATTCATTAATTAATTCATACACAATCTTCTGTTAACCAATCTGTACTGGCTGTCATTTATTAGCCCATGTTCTACCAAGTGCCAGTTAATTTTCTCCTGGATAATTGTCTCTAAAGGTTTCCCCACCACTGACATTAGACGAACTGGTCTGTAGTTCCTGGGTTTATCTCTCTTTTTAAACAGGGCTGTAAAATTAGCAATCCTTGCAGACTTATCTTTCAGTTCTGGAAAGTCTATTGTGGACAATCTCTTTGGGCATGACTTTAACCAATTAAATCAACAGGATACTTGATTAATAAGTCCAGAACTTTTATTGAGAGTAAAATAGTACTTAATAATTGGAAGTAAAATTATCTTGAACAAACTTGGGGAATATAACTTTACAGCTCTGGCAGGTGTGTGGACTGGTCGAGCTTGGTCTCTGAGTGTCACGGTCCTCTTTGTCCAGCCTAGATCCCTCATCAGGTGGAGAACTTGGTTGATGATCTGAGCCTTTACCCCTGAGCTCTTCTAGTGTTCCTGCACATTGAAAGCTTTCAAGATCCCTACTTTTAACCCCTGGATGGCCATCACACCACCTTGTAAAATAATAATTGGTCTGAGCTGTTGCTAGGTACATTTAATTGATGATGTCTTCCACTAACAGCCAACTGTCCGCAGAATCTCAGACATGAGTACAATGGAGTGGTTTCACACTGTCTCCCAATCTGATCTGAAACAAGTTTCCTATTCATTAAATCGAGACTCTTGAAAATGATGGAAATACTCAGCAGGTCTGGCAGCATCTGTGGAGAGAGAAACAGAGTTAACGTTTCAGATCTGTGATCTTTCATCAGAACTGGGCTGAAATTGTCTGAGGGACTGAGATTGTGGAATCAATTTCAGGGTCAAAAACATTGTACTCTGTAAGGAAAGGAAGATGGTGATTATTAAGTATAGTGCAAGAATATAGATGCTTTTACATTATTTGAATCAACATTGATTTAAACCTTGTGCTCACGAAACCTATCTTTTGATCACAATGACATTGATAACAATGGAAAAAGCAACACATGCATTTCACGACCACAGGACTTTGCAAAGCCTTTTACAGCCAATGAAGTACTTTCCAAGTGTAGTCACTGTACAGTACAATACAATACCCTACAATAAGGATATTTCACATTCGAGTCACGCAAGTCCCAGGCAATGACCTTCTGAAACAAGAGAGAATCTAACCCTCTCCCCTTGACATTCAACAGCATTACGATTGCTGAATCCCCCACTATCAACATCCTGGGGGTTACCATTGACCAGAAACTGAACCGCAGTAGTCATATAAATATCATGGCTACAAGAGCAGGTCAGACACTAGGAATCCTGCGGCGAGTAACTCACCTCCTGACTCCCCAAAGCCAGTCCCCTATCTACAAGGCACAAGTCAGGAGTGTGATGCAATACTCTCCATTGCCTGGATAGGTGCAGCTCCAACAACACTCAAGAAGCTCAACGTCATCCAGGACAAAGCAGCCCACTTGATTGGCACCTCATTCACTATATTCACTCTCTCCATCACCAACGCACAGTGGTAGCAGTGTGCACCATCCACAAGATGCACTGCAGCAAGGCAGCAAGCCTCCTTACACAGCACCTTCCAAACCCGTGACTTCTACTACCTAGAAGGACAAGGGCAGCAGATGCATGGGAACACCATCACCTGCAAGTTCCCCTCTGAGCCACACACCATCCTGGAATTGGAACTATATCACCGTTCCTTCATTGTGGCTGGGTCAAAATCCTGGAACTCCCTTCCTAACAGCACCACATCGACTGCAGTGGTTCAAGAAGGCAGCTCACCACTACCTTCTCGAGGGAATCAGGGATGGGCAATAAATGCAATAAATAAAAATAAAATCAATAAAAAATGACAATATCCTGTAATCCCCAAAAGTAGAAAATACATATGAAAATGAAAATATAATAAAACACAGTCAGCATGGATTTCACAATGAAAGACTTGACTAAACTTATCTTTGAAGAATCAAAAGCAAGAGTAATACAGCAGATGTAGAAGAGTTTAAGTTATTAAAGCCTCATCCTTTTAAGTGCTTGAACCAACAAATTGTGGGTTAACAAACAAGCACACTAACTGACAGAGCTGGGTGTTGTGCTTTCTAGATTACCCGAAAGCAGGGTGTCAATGAGTTAAATCTTCAGGTTGCTGCAACCAGAATAGCCATTGTCCACGATCAGTTTTACTGTTCCAAATAAAGGGTGGAACATTCATTGTGAATCTGTAGAAACAGTCTGGTCCTGCACACTGCAGACACATCCACGTCATCACCAACCAGCTCTCCTATAATAGATGCAGTTATTTGACTTTTCCCCATTAGCTCCATGGAATTAATTTTGAAAGATTTTAAATTCCAAGAAGCTTTGTGAATATTCAGCCCTTGAGAAGAAATCATTCCCTGGCCACAGTGGAGAGAGCATTGAAAATAAAACAGTAGACTATCAGGTAACACAGAGAATGCTCATCAGCTAATCTATAATTGCTTAGTTTTCTTACTTTTGCTCTTATTATTCGGTTTTTCATCCTTTTCAGTTCCTGACTCCGGATATTATTGTGACTAAATGTGAAAAGATACACTGTGTCTCAGCCCCGGTATATTGGCTCTTTCTCTGGACAGTGCTGTGTACACTCAGATACTGACAGTGTCTCTCCCTCCCTCAACTTTCCAGCCCTGACGGTGCAGAAAGCGCTGCTCAAAGTTACACATTCTGACTGTTTGCAGTTGATTAGTGAGAGATTATTAACGTATCCTTCTGCAACGCTGCCTCGGTTAATAACAGCAGATCGAAGTCACATTTCAGATACAGAAACAGACACATCAATTATTCACTCTTTCCCAGAGTGAGTGAGGCCGGGACAAGCAGCAACATTCCAGCCCCACACTCTGCAAATACCCAGCACCAGCGGAAAGCAGTGAATACAGATTCAATCAGTGGGTTAATGTCCATTACAGGGATGCAAGATTCCACAGCCCAGTACAAACATCCCCAAACACCGAGAACAAGCTCAGGAAAACCCGGGGGAGTTAATATCCCAGTCACTGAGCATTCCAGCAACATTGAACAAGTTCCTGAACTGAGTGAACCTTTCAAATTACAGAAGTGATGACGAGGTCAAAAAGGTTCTGAACAGTTGAGGTGACTGAGCGGTTTCAGCTTCTCTGTTCAGGTTGCAGCTTTCACTGGAGGCATGTGTTTAAATCCCACTTCTGACAACTTGATTTTCAGTTACTTTGCAGAGCTTCCTTGAAGGTTTGAGGTAGAGTAAATACTGAGGAACTGTTTCTAACTGCTGAACGGTCAGTAACCGAAGGTTACAGATTTAAAGTGACTCACAAAACCAGAAGGAACATGAGGAAAAATTCCTTTCTGCAACGTGTGGTTAGGATTTCAGTTATGTGGATAGATTGGAGAAGCTGGGGTTGTTCTCCTTAGAGAGAAGATTTGATAGAGGTGTTCGCAATCATGTGGGGTCGTGACAGATTCGATAGAGAGAAACTGTTGGTCGAAGGATTGAGACTCAGGTAAAAGCTGTGGCTCATTTGGTCACGCTCACCTCGAAATCACAAGCTTCTGGGTTCAGATTTCACAGCTGACACTCCAGTGCAGCACTGAGGGTGTTGAAGGTGCTGCCTTTCAGGTGTGATGTTAAACCAAGACCTGGTCTGCATGTTTGGGTGAATGTAAAAGATCCCATGCTGCAATTTCAAACAAGTGAAGAGCAATTCTCCCTGGTGTTGTGATCAATATTTGCCCCTCAATCAGATCAGTTGGTCATTATCACATTGCTGTTTGTGGGTATTAGCTGCTGCATTTCTGACATTACAACATTGATTTCACTTCAAAAGTATTTCATTGTTTACAAAGTGCTTTGATATATCCAGTGGTCAGGAAAGGTGCTATATAAATGCAAGTCTTTTCTTTCTTTATCACAACACATTGCAGTGTAAAAAATGGTTCTTCATGTCACCTCTGGTTCTTCTGCCAATCACCTGATATCTGTGTCCTCTGCTTACTGACCCTTTTACCACTGGAAACAGTTTCTCCTTATTTAAACTATTGAAAACCTTCATGATTTTGAACAAATGTGTCAAATCTTTTCGGAATTTTCTCTGCTGCAAGGAGAACAACCCCAGCTTCTCCAATCTCTCCACATAACTGAAATCCCTCACCCTGCTACCATTGTGGTAAATCTCTTTTTTATTCTTTCCTGGTTTGTGGGCACTGCTGACACAATGTGATTCCTATCAACGGAGCGGCCTGCTGACATCATCAGAGAGCGGCAAGCTATGCATAGGCACAGCTACATCTTGCCAGGGTTAAGTGGCACATGCGCAGGATGATGTCATGGCTCAGCACCAACATCATCGCAAATCAGCGCCTGGTCCATCTTCGCACATGCACGCTAAAGCGTCATCGGGTATCCAGCCTCTCACTCAGCTGAAGGAAGCCGCTGAATGGGAGACTTTGAGGTTGGAGCTCTCCCCACTCGGCCTTGACGCTTCTTCTCCTCAGCTGCTCGCTCTCCACCTCGCTGCTCCCCTGGCCGATTGTTCCCTGTGCGTGTCACCCAGTTCTCCTGCCACTCGCTCCCAGTCCCCCAACCCCCACTCCAGCCATTAGCTCTATGCCGTGCCACTTTCCTCCTCTTGGTCACTCGTTCTTCACTCCTACGTCATGCTTTATGAGAGGCATAGATAGTGTAGATAGCCAGACTCTGTTTCCCATGGCAGGGGTGACTAAAACTAGAGGGCATAGATTTAAGCTAAGAGGGAGGAGGTTTAAAGGGGGTCAAAGGGGTACATTTTTCACAGAAAGAATAGTGGGTATCTGGAATGAGCTGTCTGGTGGAGGCAGGAACAGTCGTCACATTTAAGAGGCATCTGGACAGGGACTTGAATGAGCAAGGCATGGAGGGATATGGAATAAATGCAGGCGGGTCGGATTAGTATAGATAGGCATTATGGTCGGCATGGACGCGGTGGGCCGAAGGGCCTGGTTCTGTGCTGTACGACTTTATGACTCTCTGTGACTCCTGTTAATTGTTTAATTATCCACCACCATTCAGGACTGGATCTGGCAGGACTGCAGAGCTTTGATCTGATCTGTTGATTGTGAGATTGCTTAGCTCTGTCTATTGCATGCTGCTTCCGCTATGTGACATGCAAGTAATCCTGTGTTGTAGCTTCACCAGGTTGACACCTCATTTTAGGTCTGCTTGGTGCTGCTCCTGACATGCCCTCCTGCACACTTCATTGAACCACTATTGCTCCCTTGGCTTGATGGTAATGGTAGAGTGAGGGATATGCCAGGCCATGAGGTAACATATTGTGTTTAAATACAATTCTGCTGCTGCTGATGGCCCACAGTGCCTCATGGATGCCCAGTTTTGAGCTGCCAGATCTGTTCATTTCTTCCCTCAGATATAATTGAAAAAAAAAATTCTGAAGAAATGCAGGAACTAAATAAAAAGGAGAGAGAAATAAATACTGACAAAATAGATGGCAGCATTTGGAAGGTAAAAAGATTTCAGATTTATTATTGATGAGTGAGAGGAATTTCTCACACTTTGGGGCTTCTGTAAGTGGATTTACTGTATCAGAGTAGAAGTACTGTTTCAGGCCTTGTTAGCTCAGTTGGTAGAGCATGAGACTTTTAATCTCAGGGTCTTGGATTTGAGACACTTGTTGTGTGGTTGCTCTTCCCTTTTTCAGTCTTCATCGGCAGAGAGTTCAAGGAGTGTTTGAAATTAAATTCAACAACATCACCAGATTTCAACCCCCACCCCTTGCCCCCCTCCCAGTGTAGTTGACAGGACCATCAACCTCTGCCTTCCCCCTTCCCCTCCCTCCCAGAACTGCGACAGGGATCCCCTTGTCCTCACTTTCCACCCCACCTGCCTCCACATCCAAAGGATCATCTTCCACCATTTCCACCACCTCCAGCGTGATGCCACCACCTACCTCATCTTCCCCTCCCCTGTCAGCATTCTGTGAGAATAAGAAATACTGAAATGTTGTTTCTACAGCTTGTGGAAAGTTACCAAGAAGTCATTTGTACACAACATAATGAAATCACTGAAAAAGAGAACTGATAAGGGTATGTAAGTAGAGACCTTAAGACTGTACATCACTGACAAAGAGAACTGATAAGGGTATGTAAGTGGAGACCTTAAGACAGTACATCACTGAAAAAGAGAACTGATAAGGGTACGTAAGTACAGACCTTGGGACAGTACATCAATTAAAAATTGTGCTGAGGCAGATAAAAGAGAAACAGCAAGAGTTAGAACAAAGGATGTAGTGAATAAGAAACTGCCCCACTAAGATAAAGGCTGACAGCTGCAAGTTAAAACACACAATGGAGAGCCAAATAAGGTAAAACAAAAACAAGAGTTAGGGGCTAGAAAGTTAGAGTAGGGGGAGAAGTAAACAGAGGAGGAGACTGTAGCAACCATAGGATAGGTTAGTGTCATAATACGTTATAACCAATAATGTAAAATAAAGGCGTGGACAAATGGATTTGTATTGTATAAACATGAACTGAATATGTTGATCGGTGTGCCTGCTTGTAGGACACCCGAACTTGCAAGAACGTTAAATAAACTTACTTCTTCAGAGTTTGACTTGGTGTAAATTATTATTAAGTGGGCTACGTTTCTCACAATTGGGGGCTCGTCCGGGATCTCTTCATCATTGCCGGGACCGCGGCCGACGACAGACGAGAAGACGCGTCCCGTTAATTTAAAAACGGTCTCGTTTCTCTCGTTGGTAGCGGACCCGAGTAATTGACTGAAAACGATCCTAGGGAAGTCACTCTGAACGAGTATTTAGTGCGGCAGGTACACATGTGAAGTCAGGCAACTCCGTGCACGGACCAAGGTAAGAAAAACGACTTTTAAGTATTATCTTGGTGACTTATGGTTAACTGTAGGATAAGACCTTCTAAGTACCAAAAGTCCTTGAGGAGTGAATTTTACAGTCCTGCAGTATAAGACCCTTCAGCTAGGAGGTGAGTACTGTATGGTATAAGACCCTTCAGTTAGGAGATGAATACCGTAAGGTATAAGACCCTTCAGCTAGGAGGTGAATACCGTAGGGTACAAGACCCTTCAGTTAGGAGGTGAATACTGTCGGGTATAAGACCCTTCAGTTAGGAGGTGAATACCGTAAGGTATAAGACCCTTCAGCTAGGAGGTGAATACCGTAGGGTACAAGACCCTTCAGTTAACCATGGGAAATAAATCGTCTAAAAAGGAAGACGATGGGAGACAAGGAAAGTCTGCCGGCAACATCCCTCCAGAAAGTCCATTGGGACGGATGTTGGAGTATTGGGATTTAGAGTCAAAAACCAAGGAGAAAAAGACCCAAATATGATCTAAGGACAGCAAGAAGGACCACCCCTAAACCCGACGATAACGACGACGATAGAGACAGAGAGTCTCCTAAGACAATGATGCCCTTGAGAGAGGTACCAATAGGAAATAATGAAATTGGATTTGTTAGTGCACCATTAACGTCAGGAGAGGTAAGAGTGTTTAAAAAGGAAATGAAAGTCCTCGTAGAAGACCCCTGAAAATTTGGGAAAGAGAAAACCCTCCCGGGGTAGGGGGAAACGAACCAGCTGAACAAAAATACCCTAATCAAGACCCGCAGTGGCAGCACAATAATATCGGCCATCGGGGCCAGATGAAAGACCTTAGAAATCTGATAGTAAAAGGCATTGTTGTAAACAAGTAGTTGAAGCCCCTGCAAAACTTATGCCTTTACAGAGTTACCGCAGGCCCCTCTTATGGCACAAGCAGGCGACGTATTGAGTGCGACCCCTCTGGGTGTTAAAGGCTGTTTCTAGACAAATAGAGACCATTAAAGGCACCGAGGTGGGATCAAGGGTTTGATTTTTAAAAATGTTTTGAAGAATCAAAAGGGGGGACTGTGAGAACAGAATTTAGATTTTAGAATTTTTAAGAACAGAATTACATGGGAACATTTAAGATGAAACTATTAATCAGTCATGTATTGCTAACAAGCTAGCTAACTTCATAACTTCAGGGCTGCAGAGGCAACTTGGCCTTGCAGCTGGTACAGCGAGAGAGAGAGAGAGCGAGACATTGTACTTCAACAGCACTCTTCTTATCACCCAGACATGACAATCCTAGGGAAAGGCTAGAATGAAAAACATACCGACCAGGCTAATACACGCCCCCTTGTTAGAGGGTGGCTCAGCCTACCCTGAAATAATTAATCAGTCATGTCCTGCTAACAAGCTAGCTTCAGTGCTGTCGGGAGGGACAGCTTATCAGAAATGACTTCATAACTTCAGGGCTGCAGAGGCAACTTGGCCTTGCAGCTGGTACAGCGAGAGAGAGAGAGAGAGACATTGTATTTCAACAGCACTCTTCTTATCACCCAGACATGACAATCCTAGGGAAAAGTTAGAATGAAAAACATACCGACCAGGCTAATACACACCCCCTTGTTAGAGGGTGGCTCAGCCTACCCTTCTGATTCAGCAGTGGCTGAGTTTTTTATATTTGCTTTTATATTATACTGTTTAAATGTTATTTGAGTAAATAGATCCATATAATCCTAGTGAATATATATAATCATATATAAGTTGATCAGTAGAGAGAGAAGGTTATCATAAAATGATAAAAGGGGGGGAATGTGGAAGTGAGCAGAAAGGCATGGCACTATGCTTAATGGGAAATATAGCCAAGTTAGGAATAGTAGCTTTGCTGAGCTTTGATTTTAAGTGGCAGAAACCACAATGAAATAGCTAAAAGGGATGGCCAGAGTGTGTGCAAGCTGTGGCAGCCACAGCACTTCAGACCAAGGAAGTCATTTTACCTCGAAGCTATAACAAGAAATAGTTAGGGGATTGGGAATCCAATGGGACTTCCATACCCCTTGGCACCCTCCCTCTTCAGGGCGGGTGGAAAGAATGAATCAGACCTTAAAGAAGCACCTGTCCAAACTGATACTTGAAACAAGGTTACCCTGGACAAAATGTTTACCGATAGCGATACTCAGAATTCGGACAGCCCCTAGAAAAGATGTGGGACTGTCCCCCTATGAAATGCTATTCGGATTACCCTATATGGGAACCAGGGGCAAGATGCCAACCTTAGAAACTAAAGATTCGTTTCTAAAGAACTATATACTGGCGTTGTCTTCCGCATTGTCATTCCTCAGGAAGCAAGGCCTGTTAGCACAGACACCACCTCTCGAATTTGCAGTGCACAAGATCCAACCAGGAGATTGGGTTCTGGTGAAATCGTGGAAAGAGACTAAACTACAACTGAACTGGGAAAGACCATCCCAGACTCTCCTAACCACTGAAACAGCCATAAGAACGGCAGAAAGAGGTTGGACCCACTACACAAGAATCAAGGGGCCGGTACAAACCCCGGCCGAGGAAGGAACTTGGACAACCGAATTAACAGAAGAACCATTGAAAATAAAGCTAAAAAGACTTTGAGTAACGAACTTTTTTTTAATATAACGGCGCGAGCGCGGAAATACTGTCTGTAATATTGTGTGCCTTCTTTCTTTCTTTTCAAAAGTAGCCAGGAAATAAAATGGGTTGGATGTTTTTGTATTACCCACTTCCAATTAGACAACAAGGTGTTTGGAGTAACAGTTAGAGAAGGGAAAAAGAAAGGTGAATTAAAATGTTGTTTTCAGGTAACAATAGATAAGACTGGTAAACCAGCTAACAAACTAAAAGGGACCTCTCATAACGATCCTAACATAGTAAAAATAATAGAGGTAAAAGACTTGAGAAAGACAATTGAGATAGAAACCGGTTACGGGGACACAAATGCCTGGGTAGAATGGATAAAATATACTGTAAAAAGTTTGAACAAAAACAATTGCTATGCTTGTGCATCTGGTAGACCGATAGCTCAAGTAGTACCTTTCCCGCTGGGGTGGGAGCGTGACCGAAAGGGCATGGAATGCATGTTAGCCCGATATCAGGATAAGACGGCTTGGGGTATTCAAACTTGCATATCCTTGTCAATAATGTTCCCTCCCCTAGAGAAAGAAGATTCAAGGACTCCCCCTTCATTTTTAGCCACCGGTGTGAATCACACATCATGCGTACGTCGACACGGTGCGGAGCTAACCAGCAATATGGGAGAGTTGAAGTCATGCATAGAGACTGAGGACGTAACTGGAAGAGTCAGGGGAGGGAACTACTCATCATTGAATGTTCCCAGAGCGGATTTATGGTGGTATTGCGGAGGAAAAATCCTGAGACAGACCCTACCCTCCCAGTGGAAGGGGACGTGCGCAATTGTTCAATTGGCAATCCCATTCACCTTGGCATTTGAGAAACAAAAGATAATAACGAGGGAAAGGGGTAAAAGGGAAGCGATAGCGAACTCTTTTGACGACCAGGTATACATGGATTTCATAGGGGTCCCAAGAGGGGTACCTGATGAATTCAAGGCCCGAAACCAAATAACCGCCGGTTTCGAGTCTTTGTTTTGGTGGGTCACTATTAACAAAAATGTAGATTGGATAAATTATATTTATTACAACCAACAAAGATTTATAAATTATACTAGAGATGCGGTAAAAGGTATAGCTGAACAATTAGACGCCACTAGTAGAATGGCTTGGGAAAATTGACTGGCTCTAGATATGATCTTAGCAGAAAAAGGAGGTGTGTGTATAATGTTAGGAGGGAAATGTTGCACACTTATCCCAAATAACACAGCACCCGATGGTTCAATCACCCGAGCACTGCAAGGGTTAACAACTTTAGCAGAGGAGATGGCCGAAAATTCAGGAGCAGACACTTCCCTGACGGGGTGGCTTGAATCCTGGTTTGGAAAATGGAAAGGCATGATAATCTCGGTTTTTACCTCCCTGATCATGGTTATCGGAATACTAACAGCCATCGGGTGTTGTATTATTCCTTGTGTAAGAGGGCTGACACAGCGATTGATTGAGACAGCTTTGACGAAGCAGATGTCAATACAAAGAGGCCAGGAAGAGAGTATGTACCTGTTAGGTAATGACAAAGTGGACAGTATCAACGGAAATACAGACATTGAAAAGGCGGCTGAAATAATGCTCAGAGGATTTGAGAGGACATATGAGAACCCTCCGCAGTATGTAGAAAACAATAAGGATTAAGTAAAAGAAAAGGGGGAATTGTGAGAATAAGAAATACTGAAATGCTGTTTCTACAGCTTGTGGAAAGTTACCAAGAAGTCATTTGTACACAACATAATGAAATCACTGAAAAAGAGAACTGATAAGGGTATGTAAGTAGACACCTTAAGACAGTACATCACTGACAAAGAGAACTGATAAGGGTATGTAAGTGGAGACCTTAAGACAGTACATCACTGAAAAAGAGAACTGATAAGGGTATGTAAGTACAGACCTTGGGACAGTACATCACTTAAAAATTGTGCTTAGGCAGATAAAAGAGAAACAGCAAGAGTTAGAACAAAGGATGTAGTGAATAAGAAACTGCCCCACTAAGATAAAGGCTGACAGCTGCAAGTTAAAACACACAATGGAGAGCCAAATAAGGTAAAACAAAAACAAGAGTTAGGGGCTAGAAAGTTAGAGTAGGGGGAGAAGTAAACAGAGGAGGAGACTGTCGCAACCATAGGATAGGTTAGTGTCATAATACGTTATAACCAATAATGTAAAATAAAGGCGTGGACAAATGGATTTGTATTGTATAAACATGAACTGAATATGTTGATCGGTGTGCCTGCTTGTAGGACACCCGATCTTGCAAGAACGTTAAATAAACTTACTTCTTCAGAGTTTAACTTGGTGTAAATTATTATTAAGTGGGCTATGTTTCTCACAATTCTGAACGGATAGTTCCCTCCACGACACCTTGGTCCACTCCTCCATTATCCCTGACACCTCGTCCCCTTCCCAAGGCATCTTCTCATGCAATCGCAGGAGATATAATACCTACCCTTTTCCCTCCTCTCTGCTCATTATTTAAAGCCCAAACACTCCTTTCAGGTGAAGCAGCGATTTACTTGTACTTCTTTCAATTTAGTGTACTGTATTCGCTGCTCACATTGCAGTCTCCTCCAAATTGGGGAGGCCAAACGCAGATTATGTCGAACACCTCTGCTCAGTCCGAAAGCATGAACCCGAGCTTCTGGTTCCTTGCCGTTTCAACACTGCCCCTGCTCTCATGTCAACATTTCTGTCTTGGGCCTGTTCCAGTGTTCCAGTGATCATGGAAAGATCAATCTTACACGCTAGCTCAAATGTTGGATTTTGTATGTTAAGTATCTTTTCTCATCCAAAGATTCACCACTCTTTCTTCTCCTGAACTTCGAGTTCAAATTTGTTTGTGAAGTTGAGTGACACGTTAAGACAGCACAGTCTTTGTCTTTGTGAAGGAAGTGATTTCGGAATGGCTGTTTGAAACTGCCCCTCCTTGCACAGAAATTCAGTGCAAATACTCAAATCACCCACAATTTCTTTGTGAGAAATTTGTTCACAATTGCATTCGACATGGAAATCGCCTCAACATTAATCTCACTGAAGGAAAGTGTGACTGTGTTGTTTGTTTCAGAGTGTTGGTGCCGTTATGTGTCGCTTTTAACCAAGACTGGGACACAACGCAAGGTTGATCCAAAGTTGGCATATATTATCATTCAGGAGCAAGAAAAATCAAAAGGAACCTAACAAGAAAACCCAGTCTCCAGATGTGAGAATCTGTAGATCTGCTTTGGGAAAGTGAATCAGAGCAGAATGAAGGGTGAACTGTCCGACTGCCCAGAAGAGATGAAGACACAGCTCAGTCAGCACGTTCCCCTGGTTTATGATGCTGGAACATTCCTCACACAGAAATTATTCAACCCGATGACAAACGTGCTTACAGCCGATAATTTATTAAGATAATTGTTTTTGAGCTACAACACAAACAGCTACTCGACAATGTGGAAAATTGCCCAGGTGTGCCGGGTCCATAAAAAAAAAAGCAGGACAAATCCAATCTGACCAATTACCGCCCCATCAGTCTACTATCAATCATCAGCAAAGTGATGGAAGATGTCATCAACAGTGATATCAATCACCACGCATTTAGCAATAATCTGCTCATCGATGCTCAGTTTAGATTCCGCCAGGGCCTCTCGGATCCAGGCAAACATTTGGAAGCTGGAGTATAATGTGGGAAAATGTGAGGTTATTCACTTTGGTAGTAAGAACAGATAAATTAAATATTATTTAAATTGCGAGAGACTACAGAATGCTGCGGTATAGAAGGATCTGGGTGTCTTCGTACATGAATCATAAAAAGCTAGCATGCAGCTAGAGCAAATAATTAGGAAGGCAAATGGAATGTTACCCTTTATTACAAAGGGGAATGGAGTATAAAAGGAGAGAAGTCTTGCTACAAATGTACAGGGTGTTGGTGAAACCACACCTGGAGTACTGTGTACAGTTTTGGTCTCCTTATTTAAGGAGGGATATACTTGCATTGGAGGCAATTCAGAGAAAGAGGTGGGCAACTGTCTCTTCCCCACCAAAGCCACCTCGAGGGCATTGTGCGGAGGGGGTTAGACTTCGGGCGTGCAGGAAGGACCTGATGGGGAGGGCTCTTCTCACCACCAGCCAAGTTTCATCTTGGTGCTTGTTTGAAAGTTCTGGTGATGAGGCATTCCGCCAAATGACTTTGGAAGTTTGCTCAGGGAACCATCCGACTGGATCCACCATCTCCTTTTCCTGTAGGGCCTTGAGGACATTCCGTGCAGACCACTACCTGAAGGATTTGTGGTCAAAGATGTTTTTCCACAGAAACTTTCCCACGAAGGATAGGTGGTACGGCATGGTCCAACTGGATGGAGCATTCCGCGGCAATGTGACCAGGCCCATCCTTCACAACGCTGGGGACAGATAGAACCTCAGCACGTAGTGACACTTGGAGATTGTGCACTGGGAATCTGCGCACAGCTTGATGCAGCCGCACACGAAGGTAGTCATCAGGATGAGGGCGACGTTGGGTACATTTTTCCCGCCCTTATCCAGGGGTTTGAACATCGTGTCCCTCCAGACCTGGTCCATTTTGGAGCCCCATATGAACCGGAAAATGGCTCGGGTGATCGCCACAGCGCAGGAGTGGCGTATGGGCCAGACCTGCACCACGTACAGCAACGTGAGCGCCTCGCACCTGATCACCAGGTTCTTACCCACAATGGAGAAAGATCGCTGCTCCCACATGCTCAGCTTATGGTGTATCCTGGCTACTCGCTACTTCCAGGTTTTGGTGCACGCCCCGGCCCTTCCGAACCATATCCCCAGCACCGTCAGGTAGTCTGATCTGACGGTGAAGGGGACAAAGGATCGGTCAGCCCAGTTCCCAAAGAACATGGACTCGCACTTGCCGTGGTTAACTTTGGCTCCCGAGGTGAGTTCGAACTGGTCGCAGATGCTGATCAGTCTGCGAACGGACAGCAGATCCGAGCAAAAGACGGCGACGTCATCCAGGTGCAGGGAAGTTTTAACCTGAGTGACTCCACTGCCTCGGATTGTAACCCCCCCCTTATGCTTGCATCCTTCCTAATAGACTCAGCAAAGGGTTCAATACAGCAAACAAACAAGACAGAGGAGAGAGGACTGCCCTGTCTGTCTTTGCAAAGCAGGTGTAGAAAAAGATGCAGTGGTTTTTATCGCGGTTCATCCCAAGCAGCCGTGTAACACAGGAGTCTGTGCTCGACAGGCTGTTCTCAGGGATGCACACCGAGATGAACATCAACTGCTGCTGAAGGACTATCAATTCGGTGAAAGACGCCCTTTGGTCTGCCCGAAACTTGCTGGTCTTCCAGCGCAAAGAGTTGTCCACGACCTAATGTTGCAGACTGGCACATTCCAAGGTCCAAGACTACGTGCTGAGGGACGCACTACAGCTTGGGGCAGCCGCTGCAAAGGTTCACTGGGGAAGACCACTGTGGAAGGTACCCCCACCAAGGTGAAGTGAGGGATTGGATCCATGGAAATCCCCTCGGGCTGTATCCAGAAAATATTTCTCCGCCTCCAGGCTCACTTCTTTGACCAGGAGTCCTCCTCCCGACCAGCAGACCCATTCTCCCGCCTCCAGCATTCTCCCTCTACTTGGACCCCCCCCCCCGCCCCGGCCACTTACCCGCTCTTGATCTCTTCATTGAAAACTGTCGGCTAGACATTTGTCATCTCAATTTCTTTGCCCCCTCACTCACTCTAACCTGTCCCCCTCTGATCTTGAGGCACTCCGTTCTCTCAGGTCTAACCCCGACATGGTCATCAAACCTGCAGACAAGGGTGGTGCTGTTGTTGAATGGCGTACCGACCTCTACCTTGTAGAGGCTCAGTGCCAACTCACAGACACTTCTTCCTACCTCCCTCTGGACCATGACCCCATCACCGAACATCAAGCCACCGTCCAAAGGACTGTCACTGACCTCATCTCCTCTGGAAATCTTCCCTCTACAGCTTCCAACCTCATAGTCCCGCAACCCCGGACAGCCCGCTTCTACCTCCTTCCCACAATCCACAAACGGGTACGTCCTGTCAGACCCATTGTGTCAGCCTGCTCCTGCCCCACTGAACTTATTTCTTCCTATCTTGACTCTATCTTTTCTCCGCTGGTCCAGTCTCTTCCCAACTACATCTGTGACTCTTCTGACGCCTTACGTCATTTTGACAATTTCCAGTTTCCTGGTCCCAACCGCCTCCTCTTCACTATGGACGTCCAATCGCGCTGCACCTCCATCCCCCGCCAGGATGGTTTGAGGGCTCTCCGCTTCTTCCTGGAACAGAGGCCCAACCAGTCCCCATCCACCACCACCCTCCTCCGCCTGGCTGAACTTGTTCTCACATTGAACAACTTCTCTTTCAACTCCACGCACTTCCTTCAAGTAAAAGGTATCGCTATGGGTACCCGCATGGGTCCTAGTTATGCCTGTCTTTTTGTGGGATATGTCGAGCATTCTTTGTTCCAGCCCTACTCAGGCCCCCTCCCCCAACTCTTTTTCCGGTACATTGATGACTGTATCGGTGCCATTTCCTGCTCCCGCCCCGAACTGGAAAACTTTATCAACTTTGCTTCCAATTTCCACTCTTCTCTCACCCATACGTGGTCCATCTCTGACACTTCCCTTCCCTTCCTCGACTTCTCTGTCTCCATCTCTGGGGATAGGTTGTCTCCCAATATCCATTATAAGCCCACCGACTCCCACAGCTACCTCGACTACACTTCTTCACACCCTACCTCCTGTAAGGACTCCATTCCATTCTCCCAGTTTCTCCGTCTTCGACGCATCTGCTCTGATGATGCTACCTTCCATGACGGTGCTTCTGGTATGACCTCCTTTTTTCTCAACCGAGGAATCTCCCCCACTGTTGTTGACAGGGCCCTCAACCGTGCCCGGCCCATTTCCCGTACTTCTGCCCTCAACCCTTCCCCTCCATCCCAGAACCGTGACAGGGTTTCCCTTGTCCTCACTTTCCACCCCATCAGCCTCCATATCCAAAGGATCATCCTCTGCCATTTTCGCCACCTCCAGCGTGATGCCACTACCGAACGCATCTGTCCCTCCCTTCCCCTGTCAGCATTCCGAAGGGATCGTTCCCTCCGCGACAACCTGGTCCACTCCTCCATTACCCCCACCACCTCGTCCCCATCCCATGGCACCTCCCCCTGCAATCGCAGGAGGTGTAATACCTGCCCATTTACCTCCTCTCTCCTCACTATCCCAGGCCCCAAATACTCCTTTCAGGTGAAGCAGCGATTTACTTGTACTTCTTTCGATGTAGTATACTGTATTCGCTGCTCACAATGTGGTCTCCTCTATATTGGGGAGACCAAGCGCAGACTGGGTGACGGTTTTGCGGAACACCTCCGCTCGGTCTGCAAGCAGGACCCTGAGCTTCCGGTTTCTTGCCATTTCAACACTCCCCCCTGCTCTCATGCTCACATCTCTGTCCTGGGATTGCTGCAGTGTTCCAGTGAACATCAACGCAAGCTCGAGGAACAGCATCTCATCTATCGATTAGGCACACTACAGCCTGCCGGACTGAACAATGAGTTCAATAATTTCAGAGCATGACAGCCCCCCATTTTACTTTCATTTTTAGTTGTTTTTTCTTTTTTCTTCTTTTTTGCTTTTTTACATTTTTTACAACCTTTTATATTGCTGACCTTTTGGTCAGCTATGTGTCCTTGTCCAACCTGCACCTTCTCCTTTGTAATCTCTTGCCCCACCCCCACCTCAGTTGCTTATAACCTGTGACATTTTTAATATCTGTCTGTTCCGAAGAAGGGTCACTGACCCAAAACGTTAACTCTGCTTCTCTTTCCACAGATGCTGCCAGCCTGCTGAGTGGTTCCAGTATTTCTTGTTTTTATTCCAGAAAATATTTGGTTGCTGCAAAATGTACATGGCAGGTAAAATGAAATGGAAGGGTTGTGAGGCAATTCACTCCTGTACTGAAGGGAACTGATCTCCTTTGCAATCTTTGTATTGTTGACTTGGTGCTGTTTTTGAACTGTTTTGTAATGTATCTTTTTACAGTTTTTTTAACGAATAAAGTATGTGTTGGAAATTTTAAAAAAAGTTCAGAGAAGGTTCACTGTTTTTATTCCTGTGATGAAGGGGTTGTCTTGTTAGGAGGATTGAGCAGGTTGGACCTATACTGATTGGAGTTTAGAAACATGAGAGGTGATCGTATTGAGACATATAAGATTCTGAAGGGTCTTGACAGGGTAGATGCTGAGAGGATGTTTCCCCTCGTGGTGGAATCTAGAACTAGGGGACACAGTTTCAGAATTAGGGATTTTCCATTTCAGAAGGAAATGTGGAAGAATTTCTTCTCTCAGCCAGTCGTTCATCTTTGGATTTTTATCTACAAGGAAGTCAAGGGTTATGGGGGGCAGGCAAGAAAGTGGGGTTGATGCCATGATCAGATCAGCCATGATCCTATTGAATGCCGGAGAAGGCTCGAGGGGCCAAATGGCCTCCTGCTGCTACTATTTCTGTTATTGTGATCTCATTGCAGCTTGTTCCAAATAGAGACAAAAGAGTGGAATTCCAGAGGAGAGGTGAGAGTAATTAACCTTGAGTGAGTGTGGCATCAAGGATACCTAGCACAATTGAAATCAATGGGAATCAGGGGAAAATTGTCCACTTGTTGGAGTCATACCTAGCACAAAGCAAGATGATTATGGTTGGTGAAGGCCGATCATCTCAATCCAGGACATTGCCTCAGGAGTTTCTCAGGGTAGTGTCCTAGGCTCAACCATCCTCAGCTGTTTTATTAATGAGTTTCCCCTCAACTTAAGTCAGACGTGGGAATGTTAGGTGATGATTCACAACTCCTCAGATACTGAAGCAGTCCGTGTCCGCAAGCAGCGAGACCTGAACAACATTCAGGCTTGAGCTGATAAGTGACAAGGGACTTGGTTGCCACAAAAGTGCCACGCAGTGAACATCTCCAATGAGAGAGAATCAAACCATCTACCTTTTAATACTCAGCAGCATTATCATCACTGAATCCCTCACCAACAACATCTTGGGGGTTACCATTGATTATAAACTAAAGTGGACCAGTCACATCTATGCTGCGGCTGTTAGCGTAGGTCAGAAATTGGGAATTCTGCAGCAAGTATCTCACCTCCTGACATGCCAAAGCCTGTCCATTGTCTACAAGGCACAAGTCAGGAGTGTGATGGAATACTCTCCACTTTTCTGGATAGCTGCAGCTCCAAAAACACATAAAAAGCTCAATACCACCCAGGACAAAGCAGTCCTCTTCATCGGTACCTCACCCACCACCTTAAACATTCACTCCCTCCACCACCAGAGCACAGTGGCAGCAGTGTGTACCACTTACAAGATGCACTGCAGTAACTCGCTAAGTAACGTTCGACAGCACCATCCAAACCCGTGATCACTACCTCGAAGGACAAGGGCAGCAGATGCATGGGAACACCACCACCTGCAGGTTCACCTCCAAGTCACTCACCATCATGACTTGGAACTATATCACCATTTCTTCACTGTTGTTGGGTCAAAATCCTGGAACTCCCTCCGCAATAGCACTGTGGGTGTTCCTACACCACATTGACTGCAGCAGTTCAGGAAGGCAGCTCCCCACCACATTCTCAAGGGCAATTAGGGATGGACAATAAATGTCAGCCTTGCCAGCGATACTCACACCCAAGAATAATTAAAAAACAAATCATTGTCAACAGATTCCCCACAATTCAAGCTTGGACATTTACTTCAGGAGCACAGAGCTTTATATAACTTCAACGTGAGTTCCAATCTTCAGATTCCATTCACCTTTCACATTATTTTCTACCAGTCCGTTAGTGTTTAGTGATTCAGCACGTGGGTCTCTGCTTCTCCAGTTTCTAACATCTCACCACTTATAAAAAACACTCTGATCTATCTATCGTAGGTACTAGATGACCCACATTTTAAACTCCATCTGCCAAAACATTGCTCACTCACTTAATCTGTCAAGAAGATTTGAAAATAAATTTCTTGCCAAAGGATAATGTTCTGCTTCTGCTCCCTCGCCGTTTGCTTTTCCCATTAGTCTTTCATTTGGAGGAAATCCAGAGAAAGTAAAAATGGAAGGAAGGAGGGAGGGAAAAATCTTCCTCCTTTTCGTGATCCCTATTTGATCTTCATCCCAGTCCAATTTGGGTGAAGAATTCCGATTGTCTGTCTCAATTTTAATAAAGTATAAACAATTCTAGAATCACCAGCGAGATATTGATAAGAACATGTTTCCAGGTCAACTTTCCACAAAAGCTCCCCCACAAAAATGTACTAGACACTTCATACACTAACGACAAAATTGGGATCCGAACCCACACATGCAAAGCAAGATGCATTAGTACGCCACCGTCTTAACTTCTCGACCACCTTGTCAGCTGTTTGGACAGTGCAGATCCTGGCTGTGCAGCCAGATGTGCAATGATGGAAATGCAGCTTCTGTAAGTAAATGAAATTTCCATCACATCAGGTCATGGCCTGTTGGGAATGGAGCGGTGTGAAACATTTCCAGACCATGTCCAACACGTTTCTACTCAGTGTGAAAATCCACCACGGAAAGACTGGAACATACAATCATTTGATCACATCATGATTAACATCACTCAGACACCTGAACCATGAGGTCACTGACGAAGTCATGATGACTTCTAATTTCTCATGAAATGACAACTGAACTAACTGACTGGAAGAATTGCTTTAATTCCACATGATCAGAGAGGCACAGCCTCAGACCGACTTGGCAGATGAATATTGATTGAATAATTTCTGTGTGAGGAATGTTCCAGCATCATAAACCAGGGGAACGTGCTGACTGAGCTATGTCTTCATCTCTTCTGGGCAGTCAGACAGTTCACCCTTCATTCTGCTCTGATTCACTTTCCCAAAGCGGATCTACAGATTCTCAAATCTGGCGACTGGGTTTTCTTATTTTGTTCCATTTGATTTTTCTTGCTCCTGAATGATAATATATTCTAAACCTCGGATCAACCCTCCCCTTTGCGTCGTGCTATAGTCTTGGTTAAAAGAGACACAAAATGACATAAACACTCTGAAACATACAACACGGTCACACTTTCCTTCAGTGAGATTAATGTTGAGCTGTTTTCCAGGTTAAATGCAACTGCAAAAACATTGCTCTCAAAGAAATTGTAGGGGATTGAGTTGCCGTTGAAATATTAGCACTGGACATCTGTACGAGCATGAACAGCCATTTCAAACTCAACATCCTTCACAAAGGCAACCACTGAGCTGTTTTCTTTTGTGAATGAAATTCATAAGAAAAGTTAAAGTTCACAAGAAAATGGACGTAAATGATTGATAGCTAAACTTTTGAAGCAAGGATATGAATGCAAGATTTTCTGATTATTGGACAAACACTTGAACCAATTAAGCTACTGAGCCAGATCACAAGTGCTGTGACAACTAAGGGCAGAGGAGGGCACTCTTTATTCTCATCCCACTTCTCCACAGGTCACAACATCAATGTGAACTTTTCCCACATACTGATACAGTCAATCATGTACTCTATTTTTCCCAGAATAGAAGACACTGACCAGGTTTCTTTAATGAACAACAAAATTATCCATTTATTGTCGAACAAGTTTTAACTAGTCATGAAGTAAAGCATAAACACACAGGTGGAAATTTTAAAAGTTCCTTTTTCACCTATACCAACTTTTGAAGTCCTGTTTTTTTTATCTTCGAGCCACATGCACACCCACACACCGGATAGCTGAAAAAATAAAAGGGATTTTTTAAAAAATTCAGCACTCTGTTACAGACAAAAACAACCTCTTGGGCTGTTTATTTGTTCATTTTTGAAGAAATCATCAGATGAGATATGTTGCTCCAAAACTGGAATACAGTCTAACTTCCGAGCATACGTAGACAGGTCACTAGGGTATTTTAGAACAGTTCTTTTCAGAAGGCATTGAGAATTAATTTTAGCAGGCCTTCTTCAAAGACATGCGACAAGATGAATTAACTCAGTGGACTTCTCAGGGTCTTTTAAAGATTTTCTGGAAAACAAACTGGGTTGTGGTCTTCTCTCCTTCCTTGACGATTCTTCAGGCTAACTTTATCAGCTGCTCACTCCAGCAGGTAAAACACACAGACTGCTACAACCAAAGGTTGTGAGTTTTCTGCCGTCTTAGGTTTGCGCTGCTGCTGCCAAGCTTGTCCAATCAAGGGGCATGACTGACTTCTCTGACCACATTTCTCCCTGTTACCAGGGTTTCTGTTCTATACTTAACTTGAATCATGTGACAACCAGTAAACATAGTTGCCAAATTGGTTCTTTTGGTGCCCTCTTGAAAAAGAACTGGTCCTACACTTATTCAGTTTGATTATGACTTCTTCAAAAAATATTTTAACAAAAGAAACAGAATCCCTTCCATAACATCATGTACTTTCCCTGAGCTACAGGTTATTGCAAGTCTCTCTGGCAGTGTTTATTTTAGGCGATTTTGTACTCAGGTTCTCTTGGAATCCATGTGTTTGCAGATCTTTGTGAGTGAGAGATGTGGTAATATGTTTAAAAGATTTCCCTGTAAATTATTCGTATCTCCATCTTTCCCCGAACTTTGTACAAACACATTAATATGGGAATCACACACATCAGGCCGTCAAACCTGTCCGCTAAACATTGAAAGGTGACAGTGTTTATTGTGACGGGGTTCCGTTTATGAAGACACATCTTGATGATTCACACATGTAAAAATTTGTATATTATGTTCATGACATAATGACATAAATAAACATTTCCTTGTACTTGCCATGCTTGTTGAACATTTTCTCTGCTGATGCCCCCTGAATATATTAGAGAACATGGTGACGAGGTTGAGATAAAAGTCTGTAAATATAGGCAGCAAACAGCAGCAGGGACTGCAGTGAACAAGATTTACGTGACATATTTGTGCTTATATTGGTGGGTGAAATAAGATACTAAACACACAAAATCCTACATTTGAGCTCGCGTAAAAGATTGCTCTGTCGATGGAGATAGCATCAAAGAATGCTCAGGAATTTTGTCCCATGCCAGTGATCGTAACACACTTCAGGGGAACTTTAAAAAAACTTGTAAAATGGGCTTTCACATAACAGATGAAATTTTACACAGAGAAGTGTGAAGTGATACAATTTGGAAGGAAGAATGCCATGTAAATGAAAGGTTACAATTCTAAACTGGGTGCAGGAGCAGAGAGACAATGTACACCAATGTTAGAAGGATTGAAAAGGTTGCTTAGAGCAAACAGGACACTTGGCTTTATTAATAGAGGCATAGAGTAAAAACATATAAATTATGCTAAACCTTTATAAAATACTGGGAATGAATGGCCTCTTCCTGTACCTCCACAGAAAGCTTCCATTCCAGGTTTACAAACACTCGTCAGGATCACTCTCCACAGATCCTGCCACTCCAGGCTCGGACACCCACTTCAGGATCACTCTCCACAGATCCCGCCATTCCAGGTTCGGACACCCACTTCAGGATCACTCTCCAAAGATCCCAGCACTACGGGCTTGGAGACCCTCTTCAGAGATCCTAAATCTCCAGACACGGACATCCTTTGAGGACCACTCTCCACAGATTCTGCCCTCCAGGCTCAGACACCCTCTTCAGAATCACTCTCCATACATCCCGCCGCTCCACGCACGGATATCTCCCTCAGGATCAGATCAAAGAATGTTGCTTGTCACTTATCAGCTCAAGCCTGAATGTTGTTCAGGTCTTGCTGCTTGCAGGCACAGACTGCTTCAGTATCTGAGGAGTTGTGAATCATCAGCGAACATTCCCACTTCTCACTTATGTTGAAGAGAAAGCCATCAATGAAACAGCTGAGGATGTTTGGGCCTAGGACACTGCCCTGAGAAACTAGGTAACCAGTCATGAATGGTGGTCGACAATTAAATAACGAACCAGATGAGGAGGCTCCAAAAACATCCCTATCCTCAATGCTGGTGGAGCCGAGCACGTCAGTGCAAAAGATAAAGCTGAAGCATTTGAAACCGTCTTCAGTCAGAAATTGCTCAGTGGATGATTCAACTTGGCCTCTTGAGTTCCCCAGCATCACAGCTTCCAGTTTTCAGCCAATTTGCTTCACTCCACATAATGGCAAGAAACAGCTGCAGGCACTCAATACAGCAAAGAATATGGGCCCGAACATCATTCCGGCTCTAGTACTGAAGACTTGTGCTCCAGAACTCGCTGCGCCCTCAGCCAAGCTGTTCCAGTAGAGCAACAACACAGGAATCTACTTGCTGCCCCATCAGTCTACTATCAATCATCAGCAAAGCCATGGAAGATGTCACCAACAGTGCTATCAAGCACCACACACTTAGCAATAATCTGATCATCGATGCTCAATTTAGGTTCTGCCAGGGTCTCTCAGCTCCAGGAAATAATTTGGCAGATAGAGGAGAATGTGGGAAAATGTGAGGTTATCCACTTTGGTAGGAAGAATAGAAAAGGAAAATATTATTTAAATTGTGAGAGATTACAGAATGCTGCGGTGTAGAAGGATCTGGGTGTCCTCGTATATGAATCACAAAAAGTTACCATGCAGGTACAGCAAATAATTAGGAAGGCAAATGGAATGTTACCCTTTATTGCAAGGGGGATGGAGTATAAAAGTAGAGAAGTCTTGCTACAAATGTACATGGTGCTGGTGAAACCACACCTAGAGTACTGTGTACAGTTTTGGTCTCCTTATTTAAGGAGGGATATACTTGCATTGGAGGCAGTTGAGAGAAGGTTCATTGGATTGATTCCTGTGATGAAGGTGTTGTCTTATGAGGAAAGTTGAGCATGTTGGACCGATACTCATTGGAGTTGAGAAAAATGAAAGGTGAACGTATTGAGACAAATAAGATTCTGAGGGGCTTGACAGGGTAGATGCTGAGAGGATGTTTCCTCTCGTGGTGGAATCTAGAACGAGGGGACATAGTTTCAGATTTAGGGGTTTTTCATTTAAGAAGGAATTTCTTCTCTCAGAGGGTCATTAATCTTTGGAATTCTTTACCGCAGAGAGCAGTCATTGAATGTCTTCAAGATTTTTATCTACAAGAGAGCCAAGGGTTATGTGGGCAGGCAAGAAAGTGGGGTTGAGGTCATGATCAGGTCAGCCATGATCCTATTGAATGGCGGAGCAAGCTCGAGGGGCCAAATGGCCTACTCCTGCTACTAGTTCTTCTGATCTTATGTTCGTATGATCTCATTGCAGCTTGGTCCAAACAGAGACGCAAGAGTGGAATTCCAGAGGAGAGGTGAGTGTGATTGCCCTTGAGTGAGTGTGGCATCAAGGATCCCCAGCAAAATTGAAGTCAATGGGAATCAGGGGGAAAACTCTCCACTTGTTGAAGTCATACCTCGCACAAAGCAAGATGGTTGTGGTTTGTGGAGGCCAATCATCTCAGCCCAGGACATTGCCTCAGGAGTTTCTCAGGGTAGTGTCCTAGACACAAACATCCCAGCTGTTTCATTGACGACTTTCTCTTCAACATAAGTCAGAAGTGGGAATGTTAGATGATGATTCACAACTCTTCAGATACTGAAGCAGTCTGTGCCTGCAAGCAGCAAGACCTGAACAACATTCAGGCTTGAGCTGATAAGTGACAAGCAACCTTCTGGCCACACAAGTGCCAAGCAGTGAACATCTCCAATGAGAGAGAAAAAAATCTACCTTTTGATATTCAGAAGCATTATCATCGTTAAATTCCCCACCATCAACATCTTGACTAGAAACGTAACTAGACCAGTCACATCTATGCTGTGGCTATAAGCGCAGGTCAGAGATTACGAATTCTGCAGCAAGTATCTCACCTCCTGACACCCCAAATCCTGTCCAGCATCTACAAGGCACAAGTCAGGAGTGTGATGGAATACATCCCACTCAACAACACTCAAGAAGCTCAACACCATCCAGGACAAAGCAGCGCACTTGATCGGCACCTAACCCGCCACCTTAAACATTCAATCCCTCCACAACCAGTACACAGTGGCTGCAGTGTGTACCATCTCCATATGCACTGCAGCAACTCGCCAAGTATCCTTCAACAGCACCTTCCAAACTCGTGACCACTACCACCTCGAAGGACAAGGGCAGCAGATGCATGGGAACTCACTACCTGCAGGTTCCCCTCCAAGTCACTCACCATCCTGACTTGGAACGATATCGCCATTTCTTCACTGTTGTTGGGTCACAATCCTGGAACTCCCTCCCCAATAGCACTGTGGGTGTTCCTGCACCATATGGACTGCATCAGTTCAAGAAGGCAGCTCTCCACCACCTTCTCAACGGCAAGAGGAATGGGTAATAAATGCTCGCCTTATCAGCGATACTCACACCCAAGAATGAATAAAAACCAAATCACTCTCCGCAGATTCCCCACAATCTGGGCTTGGACATTTACTTCAGGAGCACAGAGCTTTATATCACTGCAACATGAGTTCCAATCTTCATATTCTGTTCACTTTTCACATTATTTTCTACCAGTCCACTAGTTTTTATTAATTCAGTATTCGGGTCTCTGCTCCTCAACCGTTTCTAACATCTCACCTCTTACAAAAAAACACTCTGATCTATCGTCGGTACTAAATGACCCCTCATTTTAAACTCCATCTGCCAAAGCATTGCTCACTCACTTAATCTATCAAGAAGATTTGAAAATAAATTTCTTGCCAAAGGATAATTATCTGCATCTGCTCCCTCGCCATTTGCTTTTCCCATTTGTCTTTCACTTGGTGCAAATCGAGAGAAAGTAAAGATGGAAGGAAGGAGGGGAGGAAAAAATCCTGCTCCGTTTCGTGATCCCTATTTGATCTTCATTCCAGTGCAGTTTGGGTGAAGAATTCCAATTGTCTGTCTCAATTTTAATAAAGTATAACCAATTCTGGAATCACTGTCTGGACATGGACAAGAACAGGTTTCGAGGCTGACTTTACACATCAACTCCCCCAATAGAAACAATACACTAAAAAGTTCATAAACTAGCAACAAGGATGGGATTCGAACCCACATGTGCACAGCACAATGGATTAGCAGTCCATCACCTTAACCTCTCAGCCACTTTGTCAGTTGCGTAGACATAGCTGTCACCTTCAGCACAGTTTCTGGCTGTGCAGCTAGCTGTGTAATGATGGAAAATGACCTTCTGGAAGTAAATGAAGTTGGGAATGGAGCGGTGTGAAACATTTCCAGACCATGTCAAACACGTTTCTACTCAATGTGAAAACCCACCACGGAAAGACTAGAACATACAATAATTTCATCACATCATGATTAACATTACTCAGACACCTGAACTATTAGGTGACTGACGAAGTCATGATGACCGAATTTCTCATGAAATTACAACTGAACTAACTGACTGGAAGAATTGCTATAACTCCACATGATCAGCGAGGCACAGCCTCAGGCCGACTTGTCGGGTGGTGTAAACAGATATCACTGCTTCTGATCTTCACCAGAACAGAGAGTGAGATGTAACATTGATCATCAAACAGACTGTGAGAGAATACAACAGAATAAAACACATGGAGAGACACTGTGGAATAACAAATAGATTTGACTGGAATGTTGAAATTTTGATTGGAATGGATAAAACACCAGAAACAACAGATTAAAGTGGGATTCTCATCATTATATTGATCTGGGACAGAAAAGAGAAACTGATGGAAAGAAGAGAAGAAGGAAGAAAAGAAAGGATGGAACTGTTCAATTTTTTCAGTTTTTTCACTCGCCCATCAAAGCTGATAAAAAAAAGTTGCAAATAACAGAGAATTTCACCAAAAAGGGAGATTAAATGTTGCTGAAACCTTGGATCGAAGGATGCCCCAACAGATCACCTGTTTAACTGTCTCCTCACTGGGGGATTTCAATCAGTGAGCAATATTATTCTCTACTTTTTTTGTTAATTGGTCCCAGAACTGTCACTTGGAATTAATATCTGTGTTCCGACTCCTGAATAAAAAAATTGTGAGTTTCTCGATATTTTCTGGACACAGTTCCTGCTGAAAGAACTAAGAACTCTTTTCTAATTTACACAATACTCTATACACACTCATCAAGCCTGCTAAGCTAGCATCCTTGGTGCTGCTCTCTCTTCTCCCAAACTTCATCTCATGCGACTGTTACATCATCACTCTGACAGTGGGAGCGGTTGATCCCACTATCTTCAGCATTAACCCTTTACATCCTTATACCACACTGTCTATCCAAACAAAATAGGTGGAGGGAACTTCCTTCATTTATCAAAACACCAACAGCAGCACAGTGGCGCAATGGTTAGCACCGCAGCCTCACAGCTCCAGCGACCAGGATTCAGTTCTGGGTACTGCCTGTGTGGAGTTTGCAAGTTCTCCCTGTGTCTGTGTGGGTTTCCGCCGGGTGCTCTGGTTTCCTCCCACCTCCAAAAGACTTGCAGGTTGGTAGGTAAATTGGCCATTGTACATTGTCCCGAGTGCAGGTACGTAGTAGGAGAATGGTGGGGATGTGGTAGAGAATATGGGATTAATGCAGGATTAGTATAAGTGGGTGGTTGCTGGTTGGCACAGACTCGGTGGGCCGAAGGGCCTGTTTCAGTGCTGTATCTCTGAATAAGAAAAGTAGAATAAAAGCTACCAGTCGTAAATCAACTCAAACCCATTAGAGAGATAGAGGGAGACTGTCAGAGAACTTCCTGCATCCAGTCCTGACCCTGTCACACTCAGCAGCTTCTCACCCAGACCCCACTCTCATCAACACTGAACATTGTTACCGAGACCCTTCAAATACAGTTTATAAAAGGGAGAAAAATTCAAACTTCATCACAGCTAGATTGAATAGAACAAAGTTTAATATCTTCTCGTCGTCACTCGGTAACCACATGAGACAGTCCTTAAATCAGTAGCATAAATTATCAGCTGTAAGAATGTTTGTCATTGGGTTGAATCATTTCTGTGTGAGGAATGTTCCAGCATCATAAACCAGGGGAACGTGTTGACTGAGCTGTGTCTTCATCTCTTCTGGACAGTTCACCATTCATTCTGCTCTGATTCACTTTCCCAAAGCGGATCTACAGATTCTCAAATCCAGAGACTGGGTTTTCTTACTTTGTTCCTTTTGATTTTTCTTGCTCCTGAATGATAATATATTCCAACCTCGGATCAAACTTGCCCTGTCTCCCAGTCTCGGTTAAAAGGGACAAATAACGGCAACAACATTCTGACACAGACAACACGGTCACATTCTGCTTCAGTGAGATTAATGCTGAGGCAGTTTCCGTGTCGAATGCGATTGTGAACAAATTTCTCTCAAGGAAATTGTGAGTGATCAAGTATTTGCACTGAAGTTCTGTGCAAGAAGGGACAGTTTCAACCAGCCATTCCCAAATCACTTCCTTCACAAAGACAAAGACTGTGCTTTCTTAACGTGTGACTCAACGTCACAAACAAATTTGAACTCGAAGTTCAGGAGAAGACAGAGATGTGAATGATTGACAGTGTAATCTTTAAATCATAATTTTCCGTTTCTTCGTTGAAGTGAGGCTCAACCCTAAGCCACTAGAGATCGCGGAAAGATACAAACTTGGATCCAGAAATCAGAAAAGTAGTGAAACAGTTGGTGAGTACATTGTGACACTGAAGAATTTATCACCACATTGCAACATTGGCACATTCTTAGACCGTGCATTATGAGACAGATTTGTGCTTATATTGGTGGATGAGGAAAGATACTAAACACACAAAATCCCAATTTGAGCCAGTGTGTAAGATTGCTCTTTCCACGGAGATAGCATCAAAGAATGCTCGTGAATTTCGTCCTATGCCAGTGACAGTAACACACTTCAGAGGAACTTAAACACACTGGTAAAATGGGCTTTCACACAACAGATAAAATTTTACACAGAGAATTGTGAAGTAATACAGTTTGGGAGGAAGAATGAGACAATGTACACCAATCTTTTTTGATCAAGGTTTGAAAAGGTTGCCAAGAGCAAACAGAACACTTGGCTTTATTAATAGAGGCATAGAGTAAAAGCAAATAAGTTATGCTAAACCTTTATAAAACACTGGGGCTGAATGGCCTACTCCTGTACCTCCACAGAAAGCTTCCACTCCAGGCTCAGACACCCTCTTCAGGATCACTCTCCATACATCCCGCCACTCCACGCATGGATATCTCCCTCAGGATCAGATCACAGCTCCACAGTCCTGCCACATCCAGTCGTGAATGGTGGTGGATAATTAAATAACTAACAAGATGAGGAGGCTCCAAAAACATTCACATCCTCAATGATGGTGGTGCTGAGCAAGTCAGTGCAAAAGGCAAAACTGAAGCATTTGCAACCATCTTCAGTCAGAAGTATTAAGTGGATTTGATCTGTGCTAATTTCAGCTCCTCATGCTCGCTGGTGCCTTGGTTCTCTGGTGCTAATTTCAGAGTAAATCATGCAGCTTGACAATTGGAGCCAAAGAAAAAGACACAGGAGAGGTTGAAAGTGCCAATACTTGGTATTGAACCAAGAACTGTTTAACTGTTAGTACAGCACGAACTCAACAAAGCTATTTCAACAACACACTAAAGCCACCATTCTGTCACTGCTTTGGAAGACAATATATACATTAAAGTGTTTGTAAAAAGTTACAGAACACAACATGTGAGTAATATTCCCCATTGTTTTCTCAGTACTGATGGACTGTGAAGTGGGAGACAGCCAGAAGTCCCACTGTACCACACTCACCCTGAGCTGTGAGTGAAATGAGATAAAGTTCAATCTTTAGCAGAGAGATTCTGGAGAGAGGTAAGAGTCCTGAATCAAGGAAAGACTTTCTGACACAATAAAAGCAAAATACTGCAGATGCTGGAAATCTGAAATAAAAACAAAAAGTGCTGGAAATACTCAATAGCTCTGGCAGCATCTGTGGTGAGAGAAACGGAGTTAACATTTCTGGTCTGTGACCTTTCATCAGAACTGACACAGGTTAGAAAAGAATTAGGTTTTAAACAAGTGAAGCGGAGGGGCATGTGGGAGAGAACAAAGGGGAAGGTGTTTGAAAGGGCAGAGGGCAGGAGAGATTAAATAACAAAGCTGTCCTGGGCCAAAGTGTGTTAATGCTTGTGGTTGCCTGACACCAGTCATGCTCTGATGTTATTGAACACAATGTTCAATCCACAAGGCTGTAGAGTGCCGAATCAAAAGGTCGGGTGCTGCACCTCGAGCTTGGGTCGATTTTCACTGGAACACTGGAGCAGGCCAAAGACAGAAATGTTGACATGAGAGCAGGGGGGAGTGTTGAAATGGCAAGCAACCAGAAGCTCAGGATCATGCTTTCGGCCTGAGCAGAGGTGTTCCACCCAATCTGCTTTTGGTCTCCCCAGTTTAGAGGAGCCCGCATTGTGAGTAGTGAATACAGTATACATAATTGAAAGAAGTACAAGTAAATCGCTGCTTCACCTAAAAGGAGTGTTTGGGGCTTTAGATAATGAGCAGAGAGGACGGAAAAGGGCAGGTATTATATCTCCTGCGATTGCATGGGAAGGTGCCTTGGGGTAATGGAGGAGTGGTCCAGGGTGTTGTGGAAGGAACAATCCCTTCGGAATGCTGACAAGGGAGGGGAAGTTGCGTTTGGTAGTGGCATCACGCTGGAGGTGGCGGAAATGGTGGAGGATGATCCTTTGGATGTGTTTATGTTTAGAGATACAGCAGTGAAACAGGCCCTTCGGCCCACATGGTCTGTGCCGACGATCAACACCCATTTATAATAATTCTATACTCCTACCACATCCCCACCTGTCCCTATATTTCCCTACGACCTACCTATACTAGGGGCAATTTATAATGGCCAATTTACCTACCAAACTGCAAGTCTTTTGGCAGGAAACTGGAGCACCCGGAGGAAACCCACACAGACACAGGGAGAACTTGCAAACTTCACACAGACAGTACCCAGAATTGAACCCAGGTTGCTGGAACTGTGAGGCTGCAGTGCTAACCACTGCGCCACTGAGCTGCTGTGGAGGCAGGTGGGATGGAAAGTGAGGACAAGGGGATCCCTGTTGCAGTTCTGGGAGGGAGGGGAAGGGGGAGGGCAGAGGTTGAAGGTCCATTCAAATACACTGGGAGGGGGGGAGTTGAAATCTGGTGATGTTGTTGAATTTAATTTCACCCCTTGAACTCTCTGCCGATGAAGTCTGAAAAAGGGAAGAACAACCACACAACATGGGTCTCAAATCCAGGACCCTGAGATTAAAAGTCTCATGCTCTACCAACTGAGCTAACAAGGCCTGATACAGTACTTCTACTCTGTCTGTTATTGGACGGATGCAGCTGTTGGCTCCACCCCAAGGGCGGGAGTTTGTTCCACCAACCATGAAGCAGCTTCCTATCAATTCCCAAAATTATCAGTAAATCCACTTACAGAAGCCCCAAAGTGTGATATATTCCTCTCACTCATCGATAATAAAACTTATAAATCTTTTTACCTTGCAAATGCTGCCATCTATTTTGTCAGTATTTATTTCTCTCTCCTTTTTATTTAGTACATGCATTCCTTTGGAATTTTTTTCCAATTATATCTGAGGGAAGAAATGAACAGATCTGGCAACTCAAAACTGGGCATCCATGAGGCACTGTGGGCCATCAGCAGCAGCAGAATTGTATTTAAACACAATATGTTACCTCATAGCCTGACATATCCCTCACTCTACCATTACCATCAAGCCAAGGGAGCAATAGTGGTTCAATGAAGTGTGCAGGAAGGCATGTCAGGAGCAGCACCAAGCAGACCTAAAAATGAGTGAAGCTACAACACAGGATTACTTGCATGTCAAACAGTGGAAGCAGCATGCAATAGACAGAGCTGAGTGATCTCACAACCAACAGATCAGATCAAAGCTCTGCAGTCCTGCCACATCCAGTCCTGAATGGTGGTGGATAATTAAACAATCAACAGGAGGTTCCACAAATATCCCCATCCTTAATGATAGGGGAGACCAGCATATCAGTGCAAAATACAAGGTTGAATCATTTGCAACCATCTTCAGCCAGAAGTATCAACTAAATGATGCATCTCGACCTCCTCCTGATGTCCCCAGCATCGCAGATGCCAATCTTCAGCAAATCCACTTCACTCCACATGATATCAAGAAATGGCTGAAGGCACTGGATACTGACAACATCCCGGCTGTAGTGCTGATGACTTATGCTCCAGAACTAGCCGCGCCACTAGCCACGCTGTTCCAGTACAGCTACAACACTGGCATCTACCCAGCAACGTGGAAAATTACCCAGGTATGTCCTGCAAACAAAAAGCAGGACATATCCAACCCTGTCAATTACTGCCCCATCAGCCTCCTCTTGATCATCAGTAAAGTGATGGAAGGTGTCATTGACAGTGCTATTAAGCAGCACTTACACAGCAATAACCTGCTCATCAATGCGCATTTTGGGTTCTGCCAGAGCCACTTGGTTCCTGACCTCGTTGCAGCCTTGACCCAAATTTGGACAAAAGAGCTGAACTCAAGAGGTGAGGTGAGGAGACAGTGACTGCTCTTGCCAAGGGCATCAAGGAGCCCTTGCAAAATTGAAGTCAATGGCCACCAGGGAGAAAACTCTCCACTAGAATTCTTTGAGGAAGTGACAAAGTTGATTGATGAGGGATGGGCTGGAGATGTCATATGCATGGACTTCAGTAAGGCGTTTGATAAGGTTCCCCATGGTAGGCTGATGGAGAAAGTGAAGTCGCATGGGGTCCAGGGTGTACTAGCTAGATGGATAAAGAACTGGCTGGGCAACAGGAGACAGAGAGTAGCAGTGGAAGGGAGTTTCTCAAAATGGAGACGTGTTCCACAGGGATCCGTGCTGGGACCACTGTTGTTTGTGATATACATAAATGATTTGGAGGAAAGTATAGGTGGTCTGATTAGCAAGTTTGCAGACGACACTAAGATTGGTGGAGTAGCAGATAGTGAAGGGGACTGTCAGAGAATACAGCAGAATATAAATATATTGGAGAGTTGGGCAGAGAAATGGCAGATGGAGTTCAATCAGGGTAAATGTGAGGTGATGCATTTTGGAAGATCCAATTCAAGAGTGAACTATACAGTAAATGGAAAAGTCCTGGGGAAAATTGATGTACAGAGAGATTTGGGTGTTCAGGTCCATTGTTCCCTGAAGGTGGCAACGCAGGTCAATAGAGTGGTCAAGAAGGCATACGGCATGTTTTCCTTCATCGGACGGGATATTGAGTACAGTTTTGGCAGGTCATGTTACAGTTGTATGGGACTTTGGTTCGGCCACATTTGGAATACTGCATGCAGTTCTGGTCGCCACATTACCAAAAGGATGTGGATGCTTTGGAGAGGGTGCAGCGGAGGTTCACCAGGATGTTTCCTGGTATGGAGGGTGCTAGCTATGAAGAGAGGTTGAGTAGATTAGGATTATTTTCATTAGAAAGCCGACGGTTGAGGGGGGACCTGATTGAGGTGTACAAAATCATGAGAGGTATAGACAGGGTGGATAGCAAGAAGCTTTTTCCCAGAGTGGGGGATTCAAATACTAGGGGTCACGAGTTCAAAGTGAGAGGGGAAAAGTTTAGGGGGATATGCGTGGAAAGAACTTTACGCAGAGGGTGGTGGGTGCCTGGAACGCGTTGCCAGCGGAGGTGGTCGCCGCGGGCACGATAGCGTCTTTTAAGATGTATCTAGACAGATCCATGAATGGGCAGGAAGCAAAGAGACGCAGACCCTTAGAAAATAGGCGACATGTTTAGGTAGAGGATCTGGATCGGCACAGGCTTGGAGGGCCGAAGGGCCTGTTCCTGTGCTGTAATTTTCCTTGTTCTTTGTTCTTTAGTTGGAGTCATACCTAGCGCAAAGGAATATGGTGATAGTTGTGGGTGGCCAATCATCTCAGTCCCAGAACAGCACTCAGGAGTTCCTCAGGGTAGTGTCCTAGGCCCCAACCATCTTCCGTTGCTTCATCAATGACCTTCCCTCTATCATAAGGTCAGAAGTGGGGATGTTCGCTGATGATTGCAAAATGTTCAGTAGCATTAGCAACTCCTCAGCTACTGAAGCAGTCCGTGTCCACATGTAGAGAGACCTGGACAACATTGGGCTTGGGCTGATAAGTGACAAGGAACATTCAACCCACAAAAGTGCCAGGCAATGAACATCTCCAACAAGAGAGAACCTAACCATCTCCCCTTGACATTCAATGGCATTACCATTGCTGAATCCCTCACCATCAACATTCTGGGGGTTACCATTGAGCAGGAACTGAATTGGATCAGCCATATAAATACCGTAGCTACAAGAGCAGGTCAGAGGCTGGGAATTCTGCTGTGAATCACTCACCTCCTGTCCACCATCTACAAGGCACAAGTCAGGAGCGTGATGGAATACTACCCATTTGCCTGGATGAGTGCAGCTCCAACAACACTCAAGAAGCTCAACATCATCCAGGACAAAGCAGCTCGCTTGATCAGCACCCCATCCACCACCTTAAATATTCACTCCCTCCACCACCAGTGAACAGTGGTGGCAGTGCGTACCATCTACAAGATGCACTGCAATAACTCACCAAGCCTCCTTCGACAGCACCTTCCAAACCCATGACCTCGACCACCTAGAAGGACATTGGATGCATAGGAACACCACCATCTGCCAGTTCCCGTCCAAGCTACACACCATCCTGACTGGGAACTATATCACCGTTCCTTCACTGTCACTGGATCAAAATCCTGGAACTCCCTTCCGAACAGCACTGTGGATTTACCTACACCACATGGACTGCAACAGCTCAAAAAGGCAGCTCACCACAACCTTCTCAAGGGAAGTTAGGAATGGGCAATAAATGCTGGCGTTGCCAGCGATGCCCACATTCCGTGAAAGAATAAAAAAGAGATTTGCCACAATGGTAGCAGGGTGAGGGACTTCAGTGATGTGGAGAGATTGGAGAAGCTGGGGTTGTTCTCCTTGCGGCAGACAAAATTCAGAAAAGATTTGACACATTTGTTCAAAATCATGAAGATCTTAAATAGTTTAAATAAGGAGAAACTGTTTCCAGTGGTAAAAGGGTCAGTAAGCAGAGAACACAGATATCAGGTGATTGGCAGAAGAACCAGAGGTGACATGAAAAACAATTTTTTACACAGTAATGTGTTGTGATAAAGAAAGAAAAGACTTGCATTTATATAGCACCTTTCAAGACCACTGGACATATCAAAGCACTTTGTAGACAATGAAATACTTTTGAAGTGTAATCACTGTTGTAATGTCAGAAATGCAGCAGCTAATACCCACAAACAGCAATGTGATAATGACCAACTGATCTGATTGAGAGGCAAATATTGATCACAACACCAGGGAGAATTGCTCTTCACTTGTTTGAAATTGCAGCATGGGACCTTTTACATTCACCCAAACATGCAGACCAGGTCTTGGTTTAACATCACACCTGAAAGGCAGCAACTTCAACACCCTCAGTGCTGCACTGGAGTGTCAGCTGTGCAATCTGAACCCAGAAGCTTGTGATTTCGAGGTGAGTGTGACCAACTGAGCCACAGCTTTTACCTGAGTCTCAATCCTTCTACCAACAGTTTCTCTCTATCGGGTCTGTCACGACCCCTCATGATTGTGAACACCTCTATCAAATCTCCTCTCGAAGGAGAACAACCCCAGCTTCTCCAATCTATCCACATAACTGAAATCCTAACCACACGTTGCAGAAAGGAAATTTTCCTCAAGTTCTTTCCAGTTTTGTGAGTCACATTAAATCTGTAACCTTAGGTTAGTGACCGTTCAGCAGTTAGAAACAGTTCCTCAGTATTTACTCTGCCTCAAACCTTCAAGGAAGCTCTGCAATGTAACTGAAAATCAAGTTGTCAGAAGTGGGATTTAAACACATGCCTCCAGTGAAAGCTGCAACCTGAACAGAGAAGCTGAAACCGCTCAGTCACCTCAACTGTTCAGACCTTTTTAACCTCGTCATCACTTCTGTACTTTGAAAGGTTCACTCAAAGAACAAAGAACAAAGAAAATTACAGCACAGGAACAGGCCCTTCGGCCCTCCAAGCCTGCGCCAATCCAGATCCTCTATCTAAACATGTCGCCTATTATCTAAGGGTCTGTATCTCTTTGCTTCCTGCCCATTCATGGATCTGTCTAGATAAATCTTAAAAGACGCTATCATGCCCGCGTCTACCACCTCCGCTGGCAACGCGTTCCAGGCACCCACCACCCTCTGCGTAAAGAACTTTCCATGCATATCCCCCCTAAACTTTTCCCCTCTCACTTTGAACTCGTGACAACTAGTAATTGAATCCCCCACTCTGGGAAAAAGCTTCTTGCTATCCACCCTGTCTATACCTCTCATGATTTTGTCCACCTCAATCAGGTCCCCCCTCAACCTCCGTCTTTCTAATGAAAATAATCCTAATCTACTCAACCTCTCTTCATAGCTAGCGCCCTCCATACCAGGCAACAGCCTGGTGAACCTCCTCTGCACCCTCTCCAAAGCATCCACATCCTTTTGGTAATGTGGCGACCAGAACTGCACGCAGTATTCCAAATGTGGGCGAAACAAAGTCTTATACAACTGTAACATGACCTGCCAACCCTTGTACTCAATACCCCGTCCGATGAAGGAAAGCATGCCGTATGCCTTCTTGACCACTCTATTGACCTGCGTTGCCACCTTCAGGGAACAATGGACCTGAACACCCAAATCTCTCTGTACATCAATTTTCCCTATGACTTTTCCATTTACTGTATAGTTCACTCTTGAATTGGATCTTCCAAAATGCATCACGTCGCATTTGCCCTGATTGAACTCCATCTGCCATTTCTCTGCCCAACTCTCCAATCTATATATATTCTGCTGTATTCTCTGACAGTCCCCTTCACTATCTGCTACTCCACCAATCTTAGTGTCGTCTGCAAACTTGCTGATCAGACCACCTATACTTTCCTCCAAATCATTTATGTATATCACAAACAACAGTGGTCCCAGCACGGATCCCTGTGGAACACCACTGGTCACACGTCTCCATTTTGAGAAGCTCCCTTCGACTGCTATTCTCTGTCTCCTGTTGCCCAGCCAGTTCTTTATCCATCTAACTAGTACACCCTGGACCCCATGCGACTTCACGTTCTCCATCAGCCTACCATGGGGAACCTTATCAAACGCCTTACTGAAGTCCATGTATATGACATCTACAGCCCTTCCCACATCAATCAACTTTGTCACTTCCTCAAAGAATTCTATTAAGTTGGTAAGATATGACCTTCCCTGCACAAAACCATGTTGCCTATCACTGATAAGCCCATTTTCTTCCAAATGGGAATAGATCCTATCCCTCAGTATCTTCTCCAGCAGCTTCCCTACCACTGACGTCAGGCTCACCGGTCTATAATTACCTGGATTATCCCTGCTACCCTTCTTAAACAAGGGGACAACATTAGCAATTCTCCAGTCCTCCGGGACCTCACCCGTGTTTAAGGATGCTGCAAAGATATCTGTTAAGGCCCCAGCTATTTCCTCTCTCGCTTCCCTCAGAAACCTGGGATAGATCCCATCCGGACCTGGCGACTTGTCCACCTTAATGCCTTTTAGAATATCCAACACTTCCTCCCTCCTTATGCCGACTTGACCTAGAGTAATCAAACATCTGTCCCTAACCTCAACATCCGTCATGTCCCTCTCCTCGGTGAATACCGATGCAAAGTACTCGTTTAGAATCTCACCCATTTTCCCTGACTCCACGCATAACTTTCCTCCTTTGTCCTTGAGTGGGCCAATCCTTTCTCTTGCTCCTTATATATGAATAAAAGGCTTTGGGATTTTCCTTAACTCTGTTTGCTAAAGATATTTCATGACCCCTTTTAGCCCTCTTAATTCCTCGTTTCAGATTGGTCCTACATTCCCGATATTCTTTCAAAGCTTCGTCTTTCTTCAGCCTCCTCGACCTTATGTATGCTTCCTTTTTCCTCTTTGCTAGTTTCACAATTTCACCTGTCATCCATGGTTCTCTAATCTTGCCATTTCTATCCCTCATTTTCACAGGAACATGTCTCTCCTGCACGCTAATCAACCTCTCTTTAAAAGCCTCCCACATATCAAATGTGGATTTACCTTCAAACAGCTGCTCCCAATCTACATTCCCCAGCTCCTGCCGAATTTTGGTATAGTTGGCCTTCCCCCAATTTAGCACTCTTCCTTTAGGACCACTCTCGTCTTTGTCCATGAGTATTCTAAATCTTACGGAATTGTGATCACTATTCCCAAAGTAGTCCCCAACTGAAACTTCAACCACCTGGCCGGACTCATTCCCCAACACCAGGTCCAGTATGGCCCTTTCCCGAGTTGGACTATTTACATACTGCTCTAGAAAACCCTCCTGGATGCTCCTTGCAAATTCTGTTCCACTTAGACCTCTAACACTATGTGAATCCCAGTCAATGTTGGGAAAATTAAAATCTCCTATCACCACCACCCTGTTGCTCCTACATCTTTCCATAATCTGGTTACATATTTGTACCTCTATCTCACGCTTGCTGTTGGGAGGCCTGTAGTACAGCCCCAACATTGTTACCGCACCCTTCCTATTTCTGAGTTCTGCCGATATTGCCTCACTGCTCGAGTCCTCCATAGTGCCCTCCTTCAGCACAGCTGTGATATCCTCTTTGACCAGTAATGCAACTCCTCCACCCCTTTTACCTCCCTCTCTATCCCGCCAGAAGCATCGATATCCTGGGATATTTAGTTGCCAATCATGCCCTTCCCTCAACCAAGTCTCAGTAATAGCAATAACATCATACTCCCAGCTACTAATCAAAGCCCTAAGTTCATCTGCCTTACCTACTACACATCTTGCATTAAAACAAATGCACCAGTCCCTTTGCGTTCATCATCTGCTCCCTGTCTACTCTTTCCCTTAGTCACGCTGACTTCATTATCTAGTTCCTTACAGGCTTTAGTTACTACCTCCTTACTGTCCACTGACCTCCTCATTTGGTTCCCATCCCCCTGCCACATTAGTTTAAACCCTCCCCAACAGTGTTAGCAAAAGCACCCCCAAGAACATTCGTTCCAGTCCAGCCCAGGTGTAGACCGTCCAATTTGTAATAGTCCCACCTCCCCCAGAACCGGTCCCAATGTCCCAAAAATCTGAACCCCTCCCTCCTGCACCATCTCTCAAGCCACGCATTCATCCTGACTATTCTTTCATTTCTACTCTTACTAGCATGTGGCACTGGTAGCAATCCTGAGATTACTACCCCTGAGGTCCTACTTTTTAACTTGGCTCCTAACTCCCTAAATTCTGCTTGTAGGACCTCATCCTGTTTTTTACCTCTATCATTGGTGCCTATGTGCACAATGACAACTGGCTGTTCACCCTCCCCCTTCAGAATGTTCTGCAGCCGATCTGAGATATCCCTGACCCGTGCACCTGGGAGGCAACATACCATTCGGGAGTCTCGTTTTCGACCACAGAACCGCCTATCTACTCCCCTTACAATTGAATCCCCTATGACTATAGCCCTTCCACTCTTTATCCCGCCCTTCTGAACAGCAGAGCCAGCCACGGTGCCATGAACCTGGCTACTGCTGCCTTCCCCTGGTGAGCCATCTCCCTCAACAGTATCCAAAACAGTATACCTGTTTTGGAGGGAGATGACCGCAGGGGACACCTGCACTGCCTTCCTGCTCTTTCTCTGCCTTTTGGTCACCCATTTCCTTTCTCCCTCAGCAATCCTAATCTGCGGTGTGACCAATTCGCTAAACGTGCTATCCACGACCTCCTCAGCATCGCGGATGCTCCAAAGTGAGTCCATCCGCAGCTCCAGAGCCGTCATGCGGTCTAACAAGAGCTGCAGCTGGACACAATTCCAACACGTGAAGGAGTCAGGGACATCAGCCGTGTCCCTGAGCTCCCACATTGAGCAAGAGGAGCATAACACGGGTCTGAGACCTCCTGCCATTTTTAATCTTAAGCTTAACTTAGCCTTAACTTAGATAAATGAAAAAGGAACGAAAAGTGTTTACCAATCACACGAAAAAAAATAAATAGAAAAAGCCTTACCTTATCTGCACACCACCGAGTCGTTTTTTTTTGGTCAGAGGAGGAGGGCGGGTGGGAGACACTACAGGTGTAGTGTCTCGGGTTCAGCCGCTGCCCAAATATATAGTATTTACTTTCCCAGCTGCCACCTCGCTCTCCCTGTCGCCGCTGCAAAAAGAAACTGCCGAAACAAAAAGATAAGTTTATATAAGTTGTAAACTCACTTACCCAGCTGCCACCTCGCTCTCCCTGTCGCTGCTGCAAAAAGAAACTGCCGAAACAAAAAGATAAGTTTATATAAGTTGTAAACTCACTTTCCCAGCTGCCACCTCACTCTCCCTGTCGCCGCTGCAAAAAGAAACTGCCGAAACAAAAAGATAAGTTTATATAAGTTGTAAACTCACTTACCCAGCTGCCACCTCGCTCTCCCTGTCGCCGCTAAAGGCAATCTTACCTAATGAACCAGTGTTGGCTGCTCCAAATTTTGCGAAACCCTTTAAAATAGCGATCGATTCTAGCGACCTGGGGGTTGGTGCAGTCCAATTGCAAGATGACAAATCGGGCATAGAGAAGCCAATAGGGTACTTTTCAAGAAAACTAAATTGGCATCAAAAAAGTATTCCACTGTGGAAAAAGAAACATTCGGACTTTTGCTGGCTCTCAAACATTTCAAAGTATATGTCCGCCAGGACTATAAAGAAACACTAATATAAACTGACAATAACCCATTAACGTTTGTGGATAAGTTTAAAAACCAAAATACTAGAATATTTAGATGGAGTTTGTTGCTGCAGCCTGATCATTTGAAAATTGTACATATTTTGGGGAAGAACAATGTTATCGCCAGCGCTTTGTCACGAATTTAATTTAACTATGTTAAGTTATGTAGATGGCGATGGTACAAAGAAAATGTTGTGAATTATCACTGGGGTAAATGGGTGCGTGAATGTGAGAAAATGTTAAGAATGTTTTTTTTCCCAGTTTCTTTGAAGTGCAGGGGCAAGAATGAACACCTATCATTTGGAGAAACTGCAAGAGAAGAAGATCCTTGTCCACTCAACACAGTATGAGACTGGCAGTCAAGTAAGCTTGTATGCAGCTTGCTCTGAAATGGCATGAGACTGACATCTCGTGGTGTGAAATAGAACTGCAAGAGCGAAATTGATTGATAATAAATAGCCAGGTGGGAATGTCAGCTGTGAGGGGGATACAAAGGGCCGGATTTTATTTGGTTCACTCACCCCGACATTCCTGCACTGCTCCAATTCTGGTCTTTTGAGCATCGCTGATTTTAATCGCTCCACCGCTGGCGGCTGTGCCATCAGCTGTCCAGGCCCGAAGCCTGAGATTTCCCTCCCTGAACTCTCCGCCTCTCCACCTCTCTTCCCTCCTTTAAAACACTCATGGAAGCTACTTCTGTGACCAAGCTTTTGGCCATCTGCTCTAATATGGTCTTATGTGGTTCGGGGTCAAATTTTGCTTTCCGACACTCCCGTACGTTAAAGGTGCTCTCGAAAGTTACACACAAGTTGTTGTTGATTTTGGTCTGGAATGTATTGCCTGAGAGGATGGTGGAAGGAGACTCAATCGTAAGGTTGAAAAGGGAATTTCGATAAATCGTTGAAAGGAAATGAAAGAGCTGCCACAGGCCGCCCTGGTTGTAGATGTCGTCGTCATCCTTCCTTCTACATGAGATGATGGACGTGCAGCAAATCCATTGGCGATTGGATAGTTTCCCATGGTGCACTTTGTCCGATAGCTGAAGAGGTCAATCTGTGAGAGGCAGGTTCTTCCACAAGTGACACATATGAGGTGGGATTATCAGGTGTCGCTGTTTTCCATGTTGGCACCTGCTGTCAAGCTGCTGTAGTCACTGATCGTCATGGTGACGCACACACCAGTCCAGGGGTAATATCACCATTTCCCTCTGTTGTTGGCCAGTGTCTCCCATGTGTGAAAATCGATGTTTCGGGTCTTCATGTCCTGCTTGCAGGCATCCTTGAAGTGGGGCTTTGGGCATCCAACTAGTCTTCTGTCTCCGGCGACCTCCCCATACAGAATACCCTTGGGAATGTGTCATCTTCCATCCTGCGAACGTGCCTGAGCCAGCAAAGTCACCTCTGCTTGACGAGTGTGAGCATACTCGAGAGATTTGCTTTTGAAAGCATTGTTCCATTTGTGATTTTGTCCAGTGTTTATTTGCGCAGTGTCTCACTATCTTTTGCACAACTGTCTTGGCTAATTTCAAGTCATATAATGTTCTGGCTGCTTGTTTCATGTTGTGCATCAGGTCGGTTCTGCTTTTTGCTTCAATCACAGATGTCATCTCTGCTGAGTAGGTGGGGAAGAAACTATTGCCCACCTCCTTCTGGAATGTGTCTTTGCAAAGCAGGTGTGGAAAGAGATGCAGTGGTTTTTGTCGAGATTCATCCCAAGCAGCTCTGTAACACAGGAGTCTGTGCTCTACGGGCTGTTCCCAGGGATGCACACCGAGATAAACATCAACTGCTGCTGGAGGACCATCAATTTGGTGAAAGAAGCTCTTTGGCCTGCCCTAAACTTGCTGGTCTTCCAGCGCAAAGAGTTGTTCACGACCGAGTGTTGCAGACTGGCACATTCCAAGGTCCAGGACTACGTGCTGAGGGACACACTAAAGCTTGGGGTAGCCACTGCAAAGGCTCAATGTGGAAAGACCACTGTGTAAGGTCCTCCCGCCATAGTGAACTAAGGAACTGGACCCATGGGAAACCCCTCGGGCTGTATACACCAGATATGATTTTGCTGTAAAATGTACATGGCAGGTAAAATGGAATGGAAGGGTTGTGAGGCAACTCACCCCTCTATTGAAGAAAACTTAATGAACCAGATAGAAGAAAGGAGTGAGATAGAGAGTAAAATAGCCCTGGTCTGTTCCTACTAACCCCCCGACACCCGACTTAAAATGGCATCATTTTCTCCTGCTTCTGCACATTCTAATCCATTGATGTTTGCAAACCTTTCATCTGTCCCTTTAATTCCTGTTTCCTAATCCATTGATGTTTCACAATATCCCAATCCATTGATATAACTCAGTCTATAGAATTTCCCAATCCAGATATTTTCCAGTCCATTGACTTTCCCAATCCATTAATGGTTCCTGTCCATTGACATTCCCAATCCATTTATATTGCCTGTGATTTCAAAGCAACTGTGGAACACAAATAGTATCAGTATTATCAGATACATCAAGATGAGGTGCAATAGCCAAGTGGACAGATGTTGGGTTTATAAAGAAAAAAGCACTGGCTCGATATTTGTCCAGTATAACACTGGATCTGAACTCTCAACCTACTGTATTTCTGTGGGTCTGCTGACTTGCAGATGTGAAGAACCATTGGATGTTTCTCAATCCTCTGACTTTTTTTGCTGTGCTGCAAGAAACTAGACTCGTCCAAAGTGGATCCCTCAAAGAGAAACACTACACCTTCTTCTGGCAGGGGAAAGCCCAAGAGGCAACTCGTCAGCATGGAGTGGTTTTCACAGTAAAAAACACGCCACTTGAGATGAGTGAACCAGCCACAGTAGGCTCAGAGAGACTTCTTACTCTTCACTTGTCAAAAAGCGTGGGCCCAGTTAATCTCATGTGCATCTATGTCCCGACACTCACCTCCACCCCAGATGTCAAGGATCAATTCTATGTGACACTTGATACTGCCATCAGTAGAATTCCCAGCACTGAGGGACTGTACCTTCTAGGAGACTTCAACACAAGCTTGGGTACTGACTACACAGCTTTGCCAATGTGCATAGAGCACCAGGGGATTGGCAAGATGAATGAAAATGGACAGAGGTTGCTGGAGTTATGCTGTCACCATGGATTCTGTGTGATGAACAGCTACTTCCAGGTCAAGCTGTGCCACAAGGTGTCCTGGAGACATCTGAGATCACGCCACTGGCACCAGCTAGACCTTATCATCACCAGTGCAAACACCCTCAGCAGTGTCCTCATCACTCACAGCTATCACAGCGCTGACTGTGACACTGAGCACTCCCTGGTGTGTAGCAAGGTCAGGCTTCAGCCAAGGAAGCTTCATCCATCCAAGAAGAACGTCGTCCTCAGATCAACTCTTGACGAACCACTGATCCAGAACGGACCCAGGAGTTCCTCAACATCCTCGATCAGGCTCTTTCAGACAACAATGCTCAAGGTCTCAGTGCGGTGTCAAAGTGGAGTCATCTGTTAACAAGCAGATGGAAAGGTGAGTGGAGCATTACCTTAAACTCTACATAACGGAGAATATTGTCATTGAAGTGGCTCTCAGTGCCATTGCAGACTTCCCTGTCATGGAGGAGCTGGACAGTGACCCCACCATAGTGGAGCTCAACAAAGCCATTGACCATCTTGCCAGTGGTAAAGCCCCGGGAAATGATGGTATTCCACCTGGAATCATCAAGAGTGGAAAAGCGGTTCTACTGCAGCATCTCCATGAAATTCTGTGTCTCTGTTGGAAGGAAAGATCTGCACCTCAAAACATGCGTGATGCAAACATTGTCACCTTGTACAACAATAAGGGGGACTCGCAGTGACTGCAGCAATTAGCGAGGCATCTCCTTGCTAAGTATTGTGGGGAAGGTCTTTGCTCGCATTGCTCTGACCAGATTGCAGACCCTGGCATCACACATCTATCCTGAGTCTCAGGGCAGCTTCAGAGCTGGTAGATCGACAGTCGACATGATTGTCTCACTTCGGCAGTTACAGGACAAGTACTGTGAACAGTACAGACCACTCTACATTGTCTTTACATATGAACATACGAATTAGGAGCAGGAGTGGGCCACTCGTCCCTTCGAGCCTGCTTCACCATTCAATAAGCTCATGGCTGAACTGATTACTCCACATTTCCATCTACATCCGATAACCTTTCACCCCCTTGCAGATAAAGAATCTATCCATCTCTCCCTTAAAAATATTCAAAGACTCTGCTTCCACCGCCTTTTGAGGAAGAAAATTCCAAAGACTCACGACCCTCTGAGGGGGAAAATTGCTCCTCATCTCTGTCTTAAATGGGTGACCCCTTATTTTTAAACAGTGACCCCTAGCTCTAGATTCTCCCACAAGGGGAAACATCCTTTCCACATCCACCCTGTCAAAACCCCTCAGGATCTTGTATGTTTCAATCATGTCGCCTCTTTCTCTTCTAAACTCTAGTGGATACGAACCTAGCCTGTCCAATCTTTCCTCGTAAGACAGCCCACCCATTCCATGTATTAGTCTAGTAAACCTTCTCTGTACTACCTCCAATGCATTTACATCCTTCCATAAATAAGGAGACCAGTACTGTACTCAGTGTTGCAGAAGAGGTCTCACCAATGCCCTGTATAGCTGAAGCATAACCTCCCCTGGCGATAAATGATAACATTCTATTAGCTTTCCTAATTACATGCTGTACCTGCAGACTAACCTTTTGCGATTCGTGCACTAGGACACCCAGATCCCTCTGCATCTCAGATCTCTGCAATCTCTCACCATTTAGATAATATGCTTTTTTATTCTTCCTGCCAAAGTGGACAATTTCCCACTTTCCCACATTATACTCCATTTGCCAGGTCTTTGCCCAGTCACTTAACCTATCTATATCCCTTTGTAGCCCCCTTATGTCCTCTTCACAACCTACTTTCCTACCTATCTTTGTCATCAGCAAATTTAGCAACCATACTTTTGGTCCCTTCATCAAAGTCATTTCGAAAATTGTAGAAGGTTGAGGCCCCAGCACAGATCCCTGTGGACCACTCGTTACTTCTTGCCAACCAGAAAATGACCCATTTATGCTGACTCTCTGTTTCCTGTCAGCTAGCCAATCCTCTATCCATGCCAATATGTTACCCCTGACACCATGAGCTTTTATTTTCTGCAATAACCTTTGATATGTCACCTTATCCTTCTGGAAATCGAAGTACAATACATCCACCGGTTCCCCTTTATCCACAGCACATGTAACTACCTCAAAGAACTCCAATAAATTGGTTAAACATGATTTCCCTTTCACAAAACCATGTTGACTCTGCCTGATTACCTTTATTTTTTCTAAACGCCCTGCTATAACATCTTCAGTAATCGCTCCTAACATTTTCCCTAAGACAGATGTTAAGCTAACTGGCGTGTCGTTTCCTGCTTTCTGTCTCCCTCCCTTTTTGAATAAATGAATTACATTCGCTACTTTCCAATCTAACAGAACCTTCCCGAAGCGAGGGAATTTTCGAAAATTAAAACCAGCGCATCAACTATCTCACTGGCCAATTCAGGACCTGGCGACTTGTAAGCCCGCAGCTCCAACAATTTGTTCAGTACCACTTCCCTGGTGATTGTAATTTTCTTGAGTTCCTCCCTCCCTTCCATTTCCTGACTTACAGCGAATACTGGGATGTTATTTGTATCCTCAATCGTGAAGACCGATGCAAAGTATCTGTTCAATTCATCTGCCATCTCTTAATTATCCATTATTAATTCCCCAGACACACTTTCCATAGGACCAACACTCACTTTGTTAACTCTTTTCTTTTTAAAATATCTATCGAAACTCTTACTAGTTGTCTTTATATTTCTTGCTAGCTTTCTCTCGTTCTCTAATTTTACCTTCCTTATCAATCTTTTAGTCATTCTTTGCTGTTTTTTTATATTCTGTCCAATCTTCTGACCTGCCTCCCATCTTTGCACAATTATAGGCTTTTTCTTTAAGTTTGATAGTATCTTTAACTGTTTTCATTAAACATGGATGGTGAGTCCCACCTTTGGAATTTTTCTTTCTGGTTGAAATGTATCTATTCTGTGTATTCTGAAATTTTCCTTAAATGTCTGCCACTGCATCTCTATTGACCTATCCCTTAACCTAATTTGCCAGTTCACTTTAGCTAGCTCTGCTTTCATGCACATATAATTGCCCTTATTTAAGTTTAAAATACTCGTTTGGGACACACTCTCCTCTCCCTCAAACTGAATGTAAAATTCAATCATATTATAATCGCTACTACTTTGGGGCACCTTAACTATGAGGTCATTAATTAATCCTATCTCGTTGCACAATGCCAGGTCTAGTATAGCCTGCTCTCAGGTTGGCTCCAGAACTTATTTTTCCAAGAAATTATCCCAAAAACATTCTGTGTACTCCTCGTCTAGGCTACCTCTGCCCATCATAATTTCCAGTCTATATGGAGATCAAAATCCCCCATAATTATTGCTGTACCTTTCTGACAAGCTGCCATTATTTCTTTTTTTATACCCCATCCTACAGTGTGGTTAATGTTAGGTGGCCTATACACTGCTCCCACAAGTGACTTCTTGCCTGTATTATTTCTCATCTCAACTCAAACTGCTTCTACATCGTGATCTCCTGAACTTAGGTCATCCCTCTCTATTGCGCTAATACCATCATTAATTAACAGAGTTACCCCACCACCTTTTCCAAGCTTCCTGTCCTTCCTAAATGCCATGTCACCTCCAATATTCACATCCCAATCTATGTCGCCCTGCAGCCATGTCTCTGTAATGACTATCAGATCGTACTTATTTATTCTATTTGTGCTCTCTGTTCATCTGTTTTGTTTCGAAAGCTCCATGCATTCAGATACAGAGCACTTAGTTTTGTCCTTTTATTATTTTTGTAACCTCTAGCCTTATCTGTTGATTTACTCTTAGATTTGTCTGCTCTGTCCCTTCCTGTCACAGTCTCTTTATCATTTCCCATATTTATACCTTTCTCTCTTGCCTTGCCTCTCCTCCTTGATTCACCATATCTTCCCAAATTTGATCCCTTGCCCCCACTATTCAGTTTAAAACCGTCTCTACGTCCCTCGTTATGTGGCTCGCTGGAGCACGGTTCAGGTGTAGACCGTCCCAATGGTACAGCCACCTCTTTCCCCAGTATTGGTGCCAATGCCCCACGAACCAGAACCCACTACAACCACACCAGTCTTTCAGCCGCACATTACTTTCTCTAATCTTATTTGTCCTATGCCAATTTGCACATGGCTCAGGTAATAATCCAGAGATGATTAACTTTAAGTTCTCCTACTTAATTTGGTGCCTAGTTCCTCATACTGACTATGCAGAACCTCTATCCTTGTCCTGCCTATGCCGTTGGTACCGACATGGACCACGACAACTGGATCCTCCCCCTCCCATTGTATGTTTCACTCCAGCCCTGAGCAGACGTCCTGAATCCTGGCACCGGCAGGCAACACAGTCATCTGGAATCTTGCTCTTTGCTGCAGAGAACAGAGTCAATCCACCTTACTATACTGTCCCCTACTACCACTACGTTCCTTTTTTCTCCCTCTTTGAGCCGCAAACACTTACTGCAGACGTGTTTGCCCTGGATCACACTGGTATCCAGGAGCTCCCACATGCTGCAGCTGTGACACATCACCTGTCCTGTCATCCTTAACGTGTTTCAATTAACTACTTAATTATTTTATTCAATTGTTTATTTTGTTGTATATTTTATTAAGCTTACCACTAGTTTGTTTACTATTTTAAACATTAGGACTAAAATGGACCTTAATCACTTACCAGATCCTCATCAAACATGCAGCTTTTTCCAAACCAATCAACTACCTGCTTGCCTGTGATGTCACAGCTCAACAGATCCTCACCAAACAGCTCCTTCCACTGCACCGAAGCAAGAACCAAATCCTGTAAACTCACCCCAGCGGCTCTCTGTTTCCCTGCTCTCACTCTCCATTGTGATGTCACTTGTTGATTTTTTTTGCCCCAGCTCTGCTCCTGCTGTGCTCCTCTCTCTCTCGCTCTGTCTCTGAATCAGTGCTTTTGACACACTTGTTAACTCTCTGTTCCGTCGTGCTCTTCTGTCTCTGGTCCAAAATCTGACTCTGGTGGGATTTGAACCCACAACCTTTGAATGCCTTTTTTATTATTATTTAGAAGTCCAACACACTATCCATTGCGCCACAGAGCCGCACATACTTTAATAAACATCACCAAGGCCTTTGATCTTGTCAGCAGAGACGGACTCTTCAAACTGCGATGGAAACTCGGCTGCCCTCCTGAACTCTTGGGCATCATCTCTTCTTTCCACGAGAACATGCACAGTTCCAACAGTTACAATGGAGCAACATCAGACACTTTCAAGATCAGCAGTGGGGTAAAGCAAGGCTGCGTGCTGACGCCAACTCTCTTAGGAACAGAGGAACATAGGAGTAGGCCATTCAGCCCGTCGAGCCCTTTCTGCCATTCAATTCGATCATGGCTGATCATCTACCTCAACGCCCCTTTTCCGTGCTCTCCCCATATCCCTTGATGTCATGAGTATCAAGATTTCTAACAATTTCTGTCTTGAACATGCTCAATGATTGAACTGCCACAGCTCTCTGGGGTAGAGAATTCCAATGATTCACCACCGTCTGAGTGCAGAAATTCAACTCGATCTCAGTTTTAAATGGCCTACTCCTTATTCTGAGACTTGGTCCCCTGAGTTTAGACTCACCAACCAGGGCAAACATCCTATCTACATCCACACTGTCACGCCCTATAAGAATTTTATCAGTTTCAATGAGATCACCTCTCATTCTTCGAAACTTTAAGGAATACAGGCCCAGTTTCCTCATCAGACAATCCCACCATCCCAGGGATTAGTCTGGTGACCCTCTGTTTCACTCCCTCTATGGCAAGTATATCCTTCCTTAGATGAGGAGACCAAACTATACACAATACTCCAGCGCGGTTTCACCAAGGCTCTATACAATTGCAACAAGACATCTTTACTCCTGTACTCATGACCCCTCGTGTGAAGGCCAACATACCATTTGCCTTCCTAATTGATTGCTGCACCTGCACAAGAGCTTTTAGTGTCTCATGAACAAGGACACCCAGGTCCCTTTGGACATCAACACTTCCCAACCTCTCACCATTTAAGAAATACTCTGTCTTTCTGTTTATTCCACCAAAGTGGAGAACTTCACACTTACTCACATTATATTCCATCTGCCATGTTCTTTCCCATTCACTTAGCCTCTCCAGGTTCCCTGGAAGCCTCTCTGCATCCTTCTCACAGCTCACACTTCACCTAGCTTTGTGTCATCTGCAAACTTGGAAATATTACATTTAATCCCGACATCCAAATCATTTATTTCGGTTGTTAACAGCTGTGGCTCCAACACTGATCCTTGCAGTACCCCAATAGTAACAGCCTGCCATCCTGAGGAGGACCTGTTATTCCTGCTCTCAGTTTTCGGTCTGTTAACCAACTCTCAATCCATATCAGTATATTATCCCCAATTCTATGTGCTCTAATTTTGTTTACTCACCTCCTGTGTGGGACATTACCAAAGCATCCACTGGTTCTCCTTTATCTGTTCTACAGGTAACATCCTCAAAAAACTCAACGGGTTTTTTCAAACCTGTTTTCCTTTTCATAAATCTATGTTGACTCTGCCCAATCATATCATTATTTTCTAACTGTCCAGTTATCACATCCTTTATAATTGGTGTATTCGTCTCCATGCTGCTATTGTACACTTTCAGTGACTCAGATGGGGGTGTTCACCTGTATATCAGAGCTGACGACAAGCTGTTCATCTTGGCAAGACGTAGAGACTTGGACGTCGAGACTCCACTTTCCATCAACATTGACAACCTCACTTTGGAGGTTGTCAACAGCTTCACATACCTTGGATCAGCAAATCACCAGCAATCTGTCCCTTGATGCTGAAATCAGCACCAGGATTGCCAATGCTGCAGCTGTCATGTCAAAGTTGAGAAGACGGGTGTGAACCGACAGCAAACTGACCGAAAATACAAAGCTCCACGTGTACCAGGCTTGTGTTCTCAGCACCCTCCTTTATAGTAGAGAAGCATCAACAACTTATACAAGCCAAGAAAAGCAGCTGGTATAGGAGGGTCAGTGTCCAATTGGAAAGAAAATTGGTTTAAGGACAGAAATCAGCGAGTCTTATGAAATGATTCTTTGTCAGACCGGAGGATAGTCGACAGTGGTGTTCCCCAAGGGTCAGTGCTAGAACCATTGCTTTTTTTTGCTACAGATTAATGACTTGGATCTTGGAATATCGAGTAGAATCTCAAAATATGCCGATGACACCAAACTTGGAGGAGTGGCAAACAGTGAGGATGATATGAACTGCCTGAAACAGGACAGTTATCGGCTGGTAGGATGGGCAGACAGGTGGCAGATGGAATTTAATAGTGACAAGTGTGAGGTGATGCATTTTAGCAGAAGGAATAGGGAGAGGCAATATATACTCAATGCTACAGTTCTGAAGAGTGTGCTGGAATAGAGGGACCTGGAGTACATGTCCATCATTCTTTGAAGTTGGCAAGACATATTGCGAGAGTGGTTATCAAAGCATGTGGGATCTTGGGCTTTATAAATAGAGACATTGAGTACATAAGCAGGGTTGTTATGCTGAACTCTGGTTAGGCCCCAATTGGAGTGTTGCATTCAGATCTGCTCACCAATCTTTAGAAAGGATGTGCGGATTCTTGAGAGGATGCAGAGGATATTTACCAGTATAGTTCCAGGGATGGAGGGTTTTAGTTTCAAGGTTAGGTTAGAAAAACAGGGTTTTTTCTGCCTGTATCAAAGAAGATTGAGGGGAGAATTGATAGAGGTGTCGAAGGCTATGACAGCTTTAGATAAGTTGGCAAAGCAAAATTGTTCCCATTAATATTGGTACAAGGACTAGGGGATTCAGATTGAAGGTTTTGGACAAGAGATGCAGGGGGAATGTGCAGAAGAACTTTTTTACACAGTGATTGGTAATGATCTGTAACTCGCTGCCCCCGAGGGCGGAGGAAGTGGAGACAATTGTTGGTTACAAAAGGAATTTCGATGGGCATTTGAAGGAAATACATTTACAGGGCTAGGGGGATCGAGCAGACGAGTGGGACTGACTGGATCGCTCCATGGAGAGCTGGCCTGTACTCGATGAGGCAAATGGCCTCCTTCTATCCCACAAATGACCCAATGACTCGATGAGTCTATGTTACTCTCAGAATCAAGACAACAGAGTGACAGATTTAACACAACATTATAACATATGTTTGGTTTGACAAATTCTATAATAACTCGTCTCCACTCCTAGTATTTCTAAATCCCACACATTCACTATAATGTGAACAATTATTTCCTGTTGTGTCTCTCTCAGATTTGTAAACTTCACTATATTGGAGTGAGGTGACATCTACTGGCGGGAAGCAAGAACTGCAATCAAGCAGCAGAAACTCCACAGTCTGTCAGGGTTGAAGAAACATTGCAATATGAGGAAATAGTGAAGGGGTTTGATCGGGTTGATGGAAACATGATTCCACTTGTGGTATCGTATGAAGCAAGGGCCGGAAATATAAAATTGTCGTTAATAAAAGAAATGAGGAATTCATGAAAAATGCATTTGCTTAGAGAATGGTTATAGAGATATACAGCACTGATATAGGCCCTTTGGCCCACTGAGTCTGCACTGACCATCAACCACCCATTTATACTAATCCTATGTTCACCCAGAATTCCCTACCACATCCCCACATTTCTCCTATCGCCTTCCCTGGGGCCAATTTCCAACAGTCAATTTATCTATCAACCCACAAGTCTTTCGTTGTGGGAGGAAACCACAGTACCTTGTGGAAGCCCACATAAACAACTTGCAAACTCCACACAGGCAGTATACAGAACTGAATCGGGGTCATTGAAGTTGTGAAGCTGCAGTGCTCAACACTGCACCACCCGTAGAATGTGGATAGAGTAAAAAGTGAGATTGGATGGACAGAAGCAGTCTGAAAAGATGTCTCAAACTAAAGGTGAAAACCCTGAAATGTTAACTCTGTTTCTCTCTCCACAGATGCTGTCAGAGGTGCTGAGTATTTCCAGCACTTTCTGTTTTTATTTCAGCTTTGTAGGATATTGTTTTGATCTGAAAAAAATGCATGATCGGCTGTGGGTGCCAGTGAAATTCCACAGGAGCGAATAAAAGCTTTGCTAACGGTGGCTTGTTGGTCTAGGGGTATGATTCTCGCTTTGGGTATATAAGTGATTATTATGTAAGAGGTCCTGGGTTCAAATCCCAGACGAGCCCTTCTCTGTTGCCATTTTTAGTTTAAGGTCATCGATTGCTTTCAGCCTTCCAGAAAGCGGAATCGATTTCCAAACTGAGCCTGCTTGAGGACCGGGGAACTGGATTCAAAGAGCTTGTCGACAAAATTGAAATGAACAAAATATACAGATTGTCAAGTGGGAATATAAGGTTGCAACAGTAACTAAAGGCCTGCTCGGGTCAGCAAATGAAACCCGACCCAAGCCTGACAGCACCAGTGATGTCCTTTCATTTTTTTCCCGTGCCCGAACTGACCACCAGAATGTTCAGTTAAACTTGCTTCCGTTTTTCACTTTTTAAGCTTGTGCAGGTAAGGCAACAAAAACTGTAACTGGACTTGAAAGGTTGTTTAAATGTACATTAAGATTAGAGCTACGTACCGGAGGTGATGAGCTGAAGATTGTTACCATAGAAGTTAGTGATTGTTAGGTCACTGGTTAAAGAGAAACTCATGGAGTTGTGCCCAGACAGGTTGTCCCACACTGTATTGATTAAAATATTGCCCGAAGGCTAGAAAATATCATTATACATTCCCTAGACTCCTGCTTTGCAGGTTGAAATATTTTCTGCAAGTTTATCCAGAGAGCAGCTGAGATGCAGAGACCAGGAAGGTCTTGAGTGATTAATTATTATAAAATATACATTCTTATATTAAAGAGATTGTGCTCTACCTTCGATGGAATCGCTCACTGCAGACCAGTGCGGAGTGTTTCCCGCCTTGACGTCCTGGCTGTCACTGGATCTAGAGTCCAGGCCTGTGGATTACTGGTCCAGTAATCTTTGAAATTTCTCCCTTGATCTAATATTTTAATCTGGTAAGTCAGATTTTACAAAAAAAAATTAAATGATTTAAGACTGCTTCATGTTCAGCAGTGCCAAATGAATAAAGAAATTCAAATATATTCAAAATTATATATCAACTATTAAATACTAATGCCCAGCTTTGAATACAAAAAAATGCCTCTAATTGTGTTCTGGTCTGGAATGGAATTCTTCAGTGTTTCTATTTAGCTTGGATTGACTCATCAATTTTCTTGTTTTTCACTTTGTCGATGCCTTTGAATAATTGTGGATCCTTCTTCAGGGTGTCTTCTTTCACCAGGTAGTTCTGACCTCTGATGATGTTGATCGTAATCAGCTTCAATTTGCTGATAGTTTTGGAAGTGAGCAGATTTCCTTTGCTTGAGTTTACAACATGGAACTTAGTCTGACGTGTGGACCCATGGGAGGATTTGAAAGCTGCCCTTGCATTGGAGCATCCAGTTGCATCCATCCAAACAGAGGTACAGTAGAAGTGACATATTCAGTTCAGTGTGTCGATCATGGGACTTTTAATCTTAGGGTTGTGAGTTTGAGCGCCATTTAGTTTTTCCATTTTTTAGGCTTCATTAGCAGAGAGTACAAGGAGTGTTTGAAATGAAATTCAACAACAGTATGAGAAACGCTCTCTTTCATTCGGGACTCTCGCGAGCGAGGAGTGAACAGCTGGGAAGTCAATTTCATCGGGAGTTTCGGTGGAGCAGGGACTGCTGGGTAAGTAGAAACCTATATATTTGGGCTGTGTAAATTCTCTTACCTTTTCGTTGTGCAGCTTTTCCAGGAGCACAGGCATTGCGAGCGAGGAGTGAACAGCTGGGAAGTCAATTTCATCGGGAGTTTCGGTGGAGCAGGGACTGCTGGGTAAGTAGAAACCTACATATTTGGGCTGTGTAAATTCTCTTACCTTTTCGTTGTGCAGCTTTTCCAGGAGCACAGGCATTGCGAGCGAAGAGTGAACAGCTGGGAAGTCAATTTCATCGGGAGTTTCGGTGGAGCAGGGACTGCTGGGTAAGTAGAAACCTATATATTTGAGCTGTTTCTGAACCCGAGACACTACTCTTGTAGTGTCTCCCACCCGCCCTCCTCCTCTTACCAAAAAAAAGGACTCGGTTGTGTGTAGGTAAGGTAAGGCTTTTTCTATTTCTCTTCTTGTTTTATCGTGTGATTGGTTAAAAACTTGGGTATTTAGAATAGTGGGAATGGAGTTTAAGGCAGTTGAATGTTCCTCCTGCAGAATGTGGGAGGTAAGGGTCGCCAAGGGTGTCCCTGCTGACTGCATCTGCAGGAAGTGCACCCAGCTCCAGCTCCTCGAGGACCGCGTTAGGGAACTGGAGCTGGAGCTGGAGGAACTTCGGATCATTCGGGAGACGGAGGGGATTATTGAGAGGAGTTATCGGGAGGCAGTCACACCTCAGGTAAAAGAAGAAGGTAGATGGGTTACTGTCAGGGGAAGGAGAGGGAACCAGCAGGCAGTGCAGGGATCCCCTGTGGACGTTTCCCTCAACAACAGGTATACCGTTTTGGATACTGTTGGGGGAGACGACTTACCAGGGGTAGGCAATGGGATACAGGTCTCTGGCACAGAGTCTGTCCCTGTTGCTCAGAAGGGAAGGGGTAAGAGGAGCAGAGCATTAGTCATTGGGGACTCCATAGTTAGGGGAACAGATAGGAGGTTTTGTGGGAACGAGAGAGACTCACGGTTGGTGTGTTGCCTCCCAGGTGCCAGGGTATGTGATGTCTCGGATCGTGTTTTTGGGATCCTCAAGGGGGAGGGGGAGCAGCCCCAAGTCGTGGTACACATAGGCACCAACGACATAGGTAGGAAGACAGATGGGGATTTAAGGCAGAAATTCAGGGAGCTAGGGTGGAAGCTTAGAGCGAGAACAAACAGAGTTGTTATCTCTGGGTTGTTGCCCGTGCCACGTGCTAGCGAAGTGAGGAATAGGGAGAGAGAGGAGTTGAACACGTGGCTGCAGGGATGGTGTAGGAGGGAGGGTTTTGGTTTCCTGGATAATTGGGGCTCTTTCTGGGGTAGGTGGGACCTCTACAAACAGGATGGTCTTCACCTGAACCAGAGGGGTACCAATATCCTGGGGGGGAGATTTGCTAGTGCTCTTCGGGGGAGTTTAAACTAATTCAGCAGGGGGATGGGAACCTAAATTGTAGTTCCAGTGTGCAGGATGTTGAGAGTAGTGAGGGCAGAGATAAGGTTATAAGGACACAAGAGGGCACTGGCAAGCAAGAGCTTGGTTTAAAAGGTGTCTTCTTCAACGCCAGGAGCATCCGGAACAAGGTGGGTGAGTTTGCAGCATGGGTTGGTACCTGGGATCTCGATGTCGTGGCCATTTCAGAGACATGGGTAGAGCAGGGACTGGAATGGATGTTGCGGGTTCCGGGATTTAGATGTTTCACTAAGAACAGAGAAGAGGGTAAAAGACGGGGGGGGGGGGGTGGTGTGGCATTGTTAATCAAGGAAAGTATTACAGCGGCAGAAAGGACGTTTGAGGACTCGTCTACAGAGGTAGTCTGGGCCGAGGTTAGAAACAGGAGAGGTGAGGTCACCCTGTTGGGAGTTTTCTATAGACCTCCAAATAGTTCCAGAGATGTAGAGGAAAGGATAGCAAAGATGATTCTTGACAGGAGCGAGAGTAACAGGGTAGTGGTTATGGGGGACTTTAACTTTCCAAATATTGACTGGAAATACTATAGTTCGAGTACTTTAGATGGGTCTGTTTTTGTCCAGTGTGTGCAGGAGGGCTTTCTGACACAGTATGTAGACAGGCCAACCAGGGGCGATGCCACATTGGATTTGGTACTGGGTAATGAACCCGGCCAGGTGTTAGATTTAGAAGTAGGTGAGCACTTTGGTGATAGTGATCACAATTCGGTTAGGTTTACCTTAGCGATGGGCAGGGACAGGCATATACAGCAGGGCAAGAATTATAGCTGGGGGAAAGGAAATTATGATGTGATTAGGCAAGATTTAGGAAGCGTAGGATGGGGAAGGAAACTGCAGGGGATTGGCACAATCGAAATGTGGAGCTTATTCAAGGAGCAGCTACTGCGTGTCCTTGATAAGGATGTACCTGTCAGGCAGGGAGGGAGTTGTCGAGCGAGGGAGCCGTGATTTACTAAAGAAGTTGAAGAGCTTGTCAAGAGGAAGAAGAAGGCTTATGTTTGGATGAGACGTGAAGGCTCAGTTAGGGCGCTTGAGAGTTACAAGCTAGCCAGGAAGGATCTAAAGGGAGATAGAAGAAGAGCAAGGAGAGGACACGAGAAGTCATTGGCGGATAGGATCAAAGAAAACCCTAAGGCTTTCTATAGGTATATCAGGAATAAAAGAATGACTAGAGATAGGTTAGGGCCAAACAAGGATAGTAGTGGGAAGTTGTGTGTGGAATCGGAGGAGATAGGGGAAGTGTTAAATGAATATTTTTCGTCAGTATTTACAGTGGAGAAAGAAAATGTTGTCGAGGAGAATACTGAGATACAGACTACTAGGCTAGATGGGATTGAGGTTCACAAGGAGGAAGTGTTAGCAATTTTGGAAAGTGTGAAAATAGATAAGTCCCCTGGGCCAGATGGGATTTATCCTAGGATTCTCTGGGAAGCCAGGGAGGAGATTGCAGAGCCTTTGTCCTTGATTTTTATGTCGTCATTGTCGACAGGAATAGTGCCGGAAGACTGGAGGATAGCAAATGTTGTCCCCTTGTTCAAGAAGGGGAGTAGAGACAGCCCTGGTAATTATAGACCTGTGAGCCTTACTTCGGTTGTGGGTAAAATGTTGGAAAAGGTTATAAGAGATAGGATTTATAATCATCTTGAAAAGAATAAGTTCATTAGAGATAGTCAGCACGGTTTTGTGAAGGGTAGGTCGTGCCTCACAAACCTTATTGAGTTTTTTGACAAGGTGACCAAACAGGTGGATGAGGGTAAAGCCGTGCATGTGGTCTATATGGATTTCAGTAAGGCGTTTGGTAAAGTTCCCCACGGTGGGCTATTGCAGAAAATACAGAAGTATGGGATTGAAGGTGAATTAGTGCTTTGGATCAGAAATTGGCTAGCTGAAAGAAGACAGAGGGTGGTGGTTGATGGGAAATGTTCATCCTGGAGTATAGTTTCTATTGGTGTACCGCAAGGATCTGTTTTGGGGCCACTGCTGTTTGTCATTTTTATAAATGACCTGGATGTGGGTGTAGAAGGGTGTGTTAGTAAAGTTGCGTATGGCACGAAGATCGGTGGAGTTGTGGATAGTGCCAAAGGATGTTGTAGGTTACAGAGGGACATAGATAGGCTGCAGAGCTGGGCTGAGAGATGGCAAATGGAGTTTAATGCGGAAAAGTGTGAGGTGATTCACTTCGGAAGGAGTAACGGGATTGCAGAATACTGGGCTAATGGGAAGATTCTTGGTAGTGTAGATGAGCAGAGAGATCTTGGTCTCCGGGTACATAAATCCCTGAAAGTTGCCACCCAGGTTAATAGAGCTGTTAAGAAGGCATATGGTGTGATAGCTTTTATTAGTAGGGGGATCGAGTTTAGGAGCCACGAGGTCATGCTGCAGCTGTACAGAACTCTGGTGCGGCCGCACCTGGAGTATTGCATGCAGTTCTGGTCACCGCATTATAGGAAGGATGTGGAAGCTTTGGAAAAGGTGCAGAGGAGATTTACTAGGATGTTGCCTGGTATGGAGGGAAGGTCTTACGAGGAAAGGCTGAGGGACTTGAGGTTGTTTTCGTTAGAGAGAAGGAGGAGAAGAGGTGACTTAATAGAGACATATATGGTAATCAGAGGGCTGGACAGGGTGGATAGTGAGAGCCTTTTTCCTCGGATGGTGATGGCAAACACGAGGGGACATAGCTTTAAGTTGAGGGGTGATAGATATAGGACAGATGTCAGAGGTAGTTTCTTTGCACAGAGAGTAGTAGGGGCGTGGAACGCCCTGCCTGCAACAGTAGTAGACTCGCCAACTTTAAGGGCATTTAAGTGGTCATTGGATAGACATATGGATGAAAATGGAATAGTGTAGGTCAGATGGTTTCACAGGTCGGCGCAACATCGAGGGCTGAAGGGCCTGTACTGCGTTGTAATGTTTTATGTTCTATAACTCTCTGCAGCATCTCGCTGTGAAAGATTGAACTTTATCTCATTTCTTTTTCAGCTGGGAGTCAGTGCAGCTCAGTGGGACTTCTGGCTGTCTCCCACCTCACAATCCATCAGTGCTGAGAAAGCAATGGGAAATATTACTCATGGCTGAGCAAGCAGAGGACACCGATTTAAGGTGAATGGGAAAAGAACCAAAGGCAACATGAGGAAAAACCTTTTTTATGCAGCAAATGGTTAAGATCTGATATGTACTGCCTGAGAGTGTGACGGAGGAAGATTCAACCATAGCTTTCAAAAGGATATATGATAATTATCTGAAGGGAAAAAAAATTCAGGTTTTCATGGAATACATGAGGATGTCGCATGAGCTGAGTTGCTTGTGCAGAGAGGCAGCACAAGCACGATGAGCTGAATCCCTCCTTTTGTGCTGTAAGTATTCTGTGATCTATGATTCTATACAAAGTGAAACCAACACTCACAGATGAGAAACTGACAGGTACAGTGTAAACCCCACACTAACAAACCAGCAAATGCCAGGGACAGAGTAAAACCAACAGTCCCAGACAAGAAACTGACAGATACTGTGTGAAATCCAAAAATCACTTATCAGGATTTGGTAGTTAATGTGTAAAAACCTCTCTTCAATATCCATCCTGCAAGGTACAAAGAAAATTAGGTACAAACCCAGGCTCATACTTCGAAGACTGAGAGATAAAGAGCAAAACACAGACTCACCGACAAGAGGCTGACAAGTACAGAGAATAAAATAGAGGGGGTGCAGATTAAAAACACATGCATGTAACGGATACTGATAGGGATAGAATCAAACCCTTTCTCACACATGACACGAAAATTGGTGGTGTCGTAAATAGTGAGGAGGAAAGCCTTAGATTGCAGGCCAATATACATCGTCCGAGGCAGAGAATATAAGAGCAGGGAGGTTATGACAGAGCTGTATAAAATGCTAGTAAGGCCTGTGTACTGTTCTGGGCACCACACGATAGGAAGGATGTGATTGCACTGGAGAGGGTGCAGAAGAGAGTCACCAGGATGTTGCCTGGGCTGGGGCATTTCAGCTATGAAGAGAGACTGAAAAGGCGAGCATTGTTTTCCTTAGAGCAGCAAAGGTTGAGGGGAGATAAGATTGAGGTTTACAGAATTATGAGGGGCATTGATGGGTTAGATAGGAAGAAACATTTTACCTTAGCGGAGGGGTCAATAACCAGGTGGCATAGATTTAAGGTAAGGGGCAGGAGGTTTAGATGGGATTTGAGGAAAAAAATTTTACCCAGAGTGTGGTTGGAATCTGGAATGCACTCCCTGAAGAGGTGGTAGAGGCCGGAACCCTCACAACATTTAAGAAGTATTTAGATGAGCACTTGAAATGCTATAGCATACAAGGCTACGGGCCAAATACTGGAAAATGGGATTAGAATAGTTAGGTGCTTGATGGCCAGCACAGACACAATGGGCTGAAGGGCCTGTTTCTGTGCTGTATAACTCTATGATTCTACATCAGAAACTGATAGATCTGGACAAAAGCTGATGTTCACATACAAGTTGTTGAAAGATATGTGGTGAAACTCACATTTTTTTTATTTCCAAAATATACTTTATTCACACAAATCTGTAAAAATTACATTCCCAAACAGTTTAAAACAGCATCAAGTCAAAAAATACAAACAGTGCAAAGGTGATCAGTTACCTTCTGTACAATCATGAGTTGCCTCACAACCCTTCCATTTCATTGTCATGCCATATACATTTTTACATTTACAGCACACAAAATTTCTCCGATACAGTTCGAGGGATTTCCCATGGATCCAGCCCCTCAGTTCAGCTTGGTGGGGGGACCTTACACTGTGGTCTTTCCCCATTGAGCCTTTGCTGCGGCTGCCCCAAGCTTTAGTGCGTCCCTCAGCACGTAGTCCTGGACCTTGGAGTGTGCCAGTCTGCAACATTTGGTGGTGGACAACTCTTTTCGCTGGAAGACCAGCAAGTTTCGGGCAGACCAAAGGGCGTCTTTCACCGAATTGATAGTCCTCCAGCAGCAGTTGATGTTTGTCACGGTGTGCGTCCCTGGGAATAGCCCGTAGAGCACAGACTCCTGTGTTACAGAGCTGCTTGGGATGAACATCGACAAAAACCACTGCATCTCTTTCCACAAAGTTAACTCACATAGCAATAGCAGAAACAGTCACAAACCAAAAACTGAAACATACAGAGTAAAAACCCACATTCTCACACCAGAAATTCACGGCTACAAAGTGAAGCTGACTGTCTCCTCCCAGGCACTGACAGGTACAAAAGAAAACACACACGAACATCCCAGGAAATGAAATGTAGGAAATAAAACCTGATTATCATGTCAGAGATTGGCATTAATGACAGTTGTGGTACCCAGAATGCTCTGCGCTCTAGAATTTGCCTTGTCTCTGATCAGGAGCAGGTGCGGTCGTGCCTGAGCTCCATCTGCAGCTGGAGCGGAATATGCACAAAGTGCAGGGAGACCGTGCCCGTAGCGGGTGCACACAGCTGGAGCAGGGCGTCAAGGCCACAATAGGATGGAACAATCCCGTTTGTGTCCCTGCGGGTGGCGGTGAAGCTTTTCTCTGTGAGGCTTCCCGAAACTGCCCGCCAGCAAGGTCAACTGATCAGAGAGCGTCTGTAAATGGATAGGAATTGGGGATTGAGCAGGGAGCGTCTCTAAATGAATAAGATTTGGGGACTGGGCAAGGAGCGTCTGTAAATGGATAAGAATTGGGGATTTGGCAGGGAGCGTTTTTTTATCCGTTCGTGGGATGTGGGCGTCGCTGGCTCGATCTCAGCTACAGTAATGTGTCCACTTCTGGGCACCAGGTTTCAGAAAGGACATCAAAGCTTTTGAGACAGTTCGGAGGAGATTTACGAGAATGATACCAGAGATGAGGGGTTTCAGTTCTCTGGACAGGGTGGTGAAGCTGGGATTGTTGGCCAAAAATGTCAAGGGGAGGTGAGGAGAGATCTTTTCACCCGGTAACTGATTCGGATTTGGAATGAATTGCTTGACAGGGTGGTGAAAACAGATTCAAATTATAACTTTCATAAAGGAATTGGACAAATATTTCAAAGTGAATTTCTCCAGGACTATGGGGAAATAGGCAGGGGGTTGGACTAATTGCATCATTTTTTTCACAGATTCAGCACAGGCACAAAAGACCGATTGGCCTCCTTCTGTGCTGTATGATTCTCTGAAATAGTGACAGTCAGGGCAAGTCTGTATAAGAAGGAGAAATGGAGACAGGTCAGGGAGAGCACATCACCAAAACTGGGAGATACTACATTGGACAGGGAGGGTCGGAGGGGGAGAGAGCACGTACATACAGTCAGAATCAGCACCTTCAGGGGAAGAGAGAGAGAGGAACCAGTGAGTGTAGAACTGAACCCAGCCAGAGTCAACCTGCTGAAACACCAGTGAGTTCACACTGGGGAGAGATCATTCACCTGCTCCGTGTGTCGGAAGGGGTTCATTCAGTCATCCAACCTCACTGAACATCAACTTGTTCACACTGATCAGAGACCTTTTTAATGTCCTGACTGTGAGAAGAGCTTTAAAAGCAGTAATGATCTGCTGAAACACCAACACACTCACTCTGGGGAGAGGCCGTTCCCCTGCCATGTGTGTGGGAAGGGATTCACTCAGTCATTCAATCTGCTGCAACATCAGCAAGTTCACATGTCACTGCAGGGGTTGGATTCTGCTGTTGTTGCTGCTATTCATCACTTTCAGAGACAAAGTTGGGTCTTACTTTATAACCAGTGTAGTCCAGAGCAAAAGCGTCTTCTTAATGTTGAGATAAACGGGAGAAGAAACCGGGAAGTGGCGGCGAGGATGGGGGAGGTGTTGCACCATCACTTTAATGGTGCACCCTCCCTCCCCCGGGTCCTTGCTGCACGCCCGCCAGGCCTGGCGGCTCTGATTGGGGTCGTGAGAGCCCCTGAGACTCGGTGCAGCTGAGGCTGCGCTCACCCCCGCTCAGCTCTGTTGTGATATTTAAAATACGAAAGGCCTGTTGGACTGAGAGCTGATCTGGAATTTAGAAAGCAGCATTACTGGAGGCTCATTGCTGCTCAGCACAATCTCACCCCCAATCCTGGGAATTGTTGATTCTGACACCCTGTAGTTCAGTTCTGCAATTAACTAGAGGGGGAGATGTGTGAGCAGAAAAACAGAGCAAAATGAAAACACAGCTGGACAGATGTGCAACAGGTCAATCCACTGTTACAATAACTCCATCTCTGATTCCCTCCTGACAGTAATCAGCCCTTTCACAGAGACTGTGGGTGGCTCTGAAAAGAGCCTTTGGTTTATTAGATGTCATTTCGGCCGCTTTACTTTTTCTGGGAGCTCTGATCTCTGGTTTTCTTGGGCAGCAGCAAGGCCTGGATATTAGGCAGCACCCCACCCTGAGCGATGGTCACCCCTCCCAGCAGCTTGATGAGCTCCTCGTTGTTGCGGACGGCCAGTTGCAGGTGTCTGGGGATGATGCGGGTCTTCTTGTTGTCCCGGGCCACGTTACCGGCCAGCTCGAGGATTTCAGCGGTCAGATACTCGAGCATTTTGCAGCGCCAACATCATCAGATTTCCGCAACAAATCCATCTTCGTGCATGCGTGATAAAGTGTCATTGGGTATCTAGCCACCCCATCCCCCCACCACTTGGCTGGAGGAAGTGGCTGAATGGGAGATTTTGAAGCTGTCGCTCTCCCCTCTCGGCAACTCACTCCAGACCTCGCTGCTCTCCCCCCCACTCCCCTGGCCAGTTGTTCCTCGCTTCGCACCACCCCACTCTCTGGCCACTCGCTCCAGGCCGTGCCGCTTCCGTCCTCTCAGCCACTCACTCCTACGTCGCCCCGTCACCCCTTGCGGCCCTCCTGCTTCTACAGGTGGCGCCTGGTGAAGAAATGTGGGAGCGAGTGTCACGGCCAGAGCTAGCAGCTGTGGGCTGGGCTGGGACAGGGTGGGGGGGTGGGGGTGCAGAGAGCGAACAGCCAGAGTGCGGAATTTCGCCAGTAGGGAGGAGGGGGAGAAAGCGAGATGCAGAGGGGGGTGAGCGGTCAGTGGGGTGGGAGCTAGTAGCTGCGTTCGGGTGAAGTCAATCCTGGTCAGTTATATAAACAAATCACAATAACGAATTGGCAGCACATTTTATCCTCTGCCCGATTTTCCTTTCCATCGATCGGGGTGCTAATTCACTATCTTCCAATGGAAATTCAATCATAAAATTCCTTTTGTATTTGATAGGATTATTGAAATGTTAAATGGATCTGAGGATTACAGTTAGTATTAGCAAACGCACCCGAGTGAATTAGCACCCCAATCGATGGAAAGGAAAATCGGGGAAAGTATAAAATGTGCTGCCAATTCGTTATTGAGATTCGTTGAGTAATTCGATTCTGCCCAACACTGAAATTGGCGGCTTTTTTGAATTCAAACTTTCTGCCAGGACGACAATTTAAGCCAATGATTTGCTGTATTTTCTAATTCGAGGCTCGGCAATTGGTTAAGACATGCGAATGGGAAGAGGGTGACCAATCAGAAGTGGGCTCTGGATCGCGCGGGCTCAAACTGCGGGAATTCCAGGTCCCTGAATGAATGAGCTGAAACTGATCAGTTTCACAAACCCTGTCAGTTTCAGTGCAGGAAGCACCGTCTCGGGGGAAATAACATCACAAGTGGGTCTGGTTCCAGTGACGGCTGCGGCAAAACTCCCGGATTCTCTCATTGCAGCGAAATCATTTTGAAATTCTGTGAAAACAATGAGTGATTCTGGAGGAGTGATGTGGCTTTTCACTGAGGGCATGTGTGGACTGGGGAAATAACTAACTGTAGAGCCTCGGGCACTGTTTACACAGCCCGTTCAGAAAATCAAATCCACTGCACATCCTTGCTGCAAATGAAATGTCAAATTTGGGGATTCTAGTTTTGTATCTCGAACACAGCACAGATTTATTCCAGACAGTTCTAAACAGCCTATCCCAGCTCCCGTTTCCAGGTCACTGCTCTCTCTGTGAGGCGGTTGGTGGCTCTCAGAAGAGCCTTTGTTGTGTTTGCTGGAAAGGGTCGAGTTGTTCAGCCGCTGAATTCGTAGAGAGTGCGGCCCTGCCGTTTCAGAGCGTACACCACATCCATGGCAGTGACCGTCTTGCGCTTGGCGTGTTCAGTGTAGGTGACCGCATCCCTGATCACAATCTCCAGGAAAACCTTCAACACCCCGCGAGTCTCCTCATAGATCAAACCTGAGATCCGCTTGACCCCGCCACGGCGAGCCAGGCGGCGGATTGCTGGTTTGGTGATGCCCTGGATATTATCACGAAGCACTTTGCGGTGCCGCTTTGCTCCGTCTTTGCCCAGTCCTTTCCCTCCTTTACCTCTGCCAGACTTTCTTTTATTAATTTCCAAAATATACTTTATTCATAAAAAATCTGTAAAAAAAAAATACATTACAAAACAGTTCCAAAAAGCACCAAGTCAAACAATACAAAGAATGCAAAGGAGAACAGTTTCCTTCAATACAGGAGTGAGTTACCTCACAACCCTTCCATTTCATTGTCATGCCATGTACATTTTACAGCAAACAAATATTTTCTGGCTACAGTTCGAGTGGTTTCCCATGGTTCCAGCTCCTCAGTTCAGCTTGGTGAGGGGACCTTACACTGTGGTCTTTCCACATTGAGCCTTTGCTGCGGCTGCCCCAAGTTTTAGTGCGTCCCTCAGCACGTAGTCCTGGACCTTGGAATGTGTCAGTCTGCAACATTCGGTCATGGACAACTCTTTGCATGGAAGACCAGCAATTTTCGGGCAGACCAAAGAGCGTCTTTCAACGAATTGATAGTCTTCCAGCAACAGTTGATGTTTACCTCGGTGTGCGTCCCTGGGAACAGCCCATAGAGCACAGACTCCTGTGCTGCAGAGCTGCTTGGCATGAACCTCGACAAAAACCACTGCATCTCTTCCACACCTGCTTTGCAAAGACACATTCCAGAAAGAGGTGGGCAACGTCTCTTTTCCACCACAGCCACCTCGAGGGCCGCGTGTGGATGGGGTGAGACTTCGGGTGTGCAGGAAGGATCTGACAGGGAGGGCTCTTCTCACCATCAGCCAGGCTACATCTTGGTGCTTGTTTGAAAGTTCTGGTGATGAGGCATTCTGCCAAATGACTTTGGACTTCTGCTCAGGGGACCATCCGACAGGATCCACCATCTCCTTTTCCCGTAGGGCCTTGAGGATATTCCGTGCAGACCACTGCCTGATGGATTGGTGGTCAAAGGTGTTTTTCCACAGAAACTTTTCCATGAAGGATAGGCAGTACGGCACAGTCCAACTGGATGGAGCATTCCGCGGCAATATGACCAGGCCCATCCTTTGCAACACTGGGGAAAGATAGAACCACAGCACGTAGTGACACTTGAAGTTTGCAAACTGGGGATCGACACACAGCTTGATGCAGCCGCACACAAAGGTAGCCATAAGGATGAAGGCGACGTTGGGTACATTTTTCCCGCCCTTATCCAGAGGTTTGAACATCGTGTCCCTCCGGACTCGGATCATTTTGGATCCCCAGATGAAGCGGAAAATGGCTCAGGTGATCGCCACAGCGCAGGAATGCGGTATGGGCCAGACCTGCACCACGCACAGCAATGTGAGCGCCTCGCACCTGATGACCAGGTTCTTATCCATAATGGAGAGAGATCGCTGCTCCCACATGCTCAGCTTATGTAGTACCCTGGCTACTCGCTCCTTCCAGGTTTTGGTGCACGTCTCAGCCCTTCCAAACCATATCCCCAGCACCTTCAGGTAATCTCACCAAACGGTGAAGGGGACAAAGGATCGGTCAGCCGAGTTCCCAAAGAACATGGCCTCGCTCTTGCCATGTTTAACATTGGCTCCCAAGGCCAGTTCGAGCTGGTCGCAGATGCTCATCACTCTGCGCACAGACAGTGGATCCGAGCATAAAACGGCGACGTCATCCATGTACAGGGAGGTTTTAACCTGAGTGCCTCCGCTGCCTGGGATTGTCACCCCTCTGATGCTCGCATTCTTCCTAATAGACTCAGCAAAGGGTTCAATACTGCAAACAAACAAGACACGGGAGAGAGGACAGCCCTGTCTGACTCCAGATTGGATCGGGAAACTTTCTGATTCCCACCCATTGATTGAGACTGCACTACTGATGTTTGTGTAGAGTAGTTTGATCCAATTGCAGATTCCCTCCCCAAACCCCATTTTGGAATGCACATCCATCATGTAAGTGTGCGATATCCTGTCAAAAGCCTTCTCCTGGTCCAGGCTGATGAGGCAGGTGTCCACCCTTCTGTCCCGTACATAGGTGATCATATCCCTGAGTAGCGCAAAACTATCAGAGATTGTCCTGCCTGGTATAGTATAGGTCTGATCAGGGTGAATCACCAACTCCAGAGCAGACTTGAATCGACTGGCTATGTCTTTTGACAGAATCTTGTAGTCAGCATTAAGCAGAAATTGGGCCACCAATTTCTGATTTCTGTCCTCTCCCCCTTCTGCTTGTCGATGAGGGTGATGATGCCTTTCCTCATGGATTCTAACATGCTGCCAGCCTGGAGCATACTCTTGTTTACTGGCAGACATGTTGATTCTGTCCTCAAATCAGTGCACAATAAAAGAGACTGATTCTGTCAGGCTCCTTTTTATACAGGCCGCCTGGACCTGGCTGAGAAAGGCAGAGTGAGAGCAAGGAGGGGAGGAGACACGAGTGAAGGTTAAACAGAGAGCTAGATGGAGGAGACACCCAGAGTGACAGACAGAGAGAGAACGGCCCCTCCTCTTTCAGCTCCACCTCCAGTTTCCTCCGGGCTGCCAATTTCAAACCCTTTATTAACAGTAGAACCAAAACCCAGCTCTCCACACAAACCCTTCCAGACTCGGCCTTCATAGTCAAGGCTTTCCAGAAAGCCGGAGCTTTTAAATATGGTCCCGATGCAATTAACACTCAGTAATATTCCCACCTAAACATAGTCCATTCTATACTAAGAAACCTCCTCAGTAACATCACCATTTCCAAACACATCCGCTTCCTGCAGTTTACAAACACCTTCCTGCAGCTGTTTGGGGAATCTCCTGTGTTAAGATTGGAGTTGGAAAGCGGCCTTTACCCGGCAGTGTTATCGTCTCACACTGAATCTGCTAGACATCCTGTTCTCTGTATTGCGAGAGAGAAAGCACGGATTTAGGAAATGTTCATTTGAAATGATCTCTATTGAGAACGAGCCCGGCCGTGGGACAGGTATTCCAGTGCAAAGAGCTGTCCATGACCGAGTGTTGCAGACTGGCACATTGCAACGTCCAAGACTATGTGCTGTGGGACGGCATTAAAGCTTGGGGAAGCCACCATGGAGACTCAATGGGGAAAGGCTGCAGTCTGAGGCCCTAGTAGTCCATAGTACAGTGAGGGGCTGGAACCTGTGTAAAACCCCTCGGGCTGTTTGCACCAGAGAATGTTTGATGTATAATGTAAATACTGTAAATATAACCTGTGCAGGCATGGATAGTGAGATACATCATGTACATTATTGAAGGAAACTGATCTGTATTGTACCCTATGTAATATTAAATTTGAACTGCTTTGCAATGTAATTGCACAAATTATATGAATAAAATACATATTGTGCAAAAGAAAGCAGCTTTCCTGTCAACACACGCCTTGTCTCAGGGCACAACTTTCCTGTGATCTTGTCATACCCAACTTCGCTCTATATCTTCTGACACACACACTTTACAGTCTGTCATTTCCAAAAACAAGCATTCTAAAATCAAAAGACCTTTTGTTTATTTCTCCTTTCTTTTCATTTCTCCTCTATTCTTCTCAATCACTCCCTTCAACAGTCCTATTCAGATCAAGGTGGAATGTGAATAGTGTCACAACTCACCTCTGACACTATTATTACCCTTTTCTCTTGTCTCATTCAATGGGAAAGTTTTATTCACCAGTCTGTTGCTGTTTTACACTCTTGCCATACCATCTGGTATTGCATCCATCTGAATTCTGTGCTTTCATGGCCTTACATATCTTTTCCTCTTCTGGATGATTTGTTTGCTTCAGTTCCATTCAACCAGGCTGGACCACAGGGAAGCTTAGAACCTTTGCCTTGGACGGGTCCACGTTGATCCATTACATTCAGAATCACCTCCTTGAAATAACTCCATAGTACAACTACAGTAACCACACAGAATCTGCTTCAAACACTCCACATTTTATCTGTTCTGACTGTCAACACCTCCAGCTCTTTTGTTTAAGTGGAACCCATCAGGTGTGTATAGGCTCCTTCTATTCTGAAAGCTGTAGCACTGGTTCAGGGAATTCAGCCCTGTTTCTCTACTCGAAATGATCAGCCATGCTTGATCTGCCTCGTATTTTGCTTTTATTGCAACGTAACAAGACCTCCAATCCTCTGGCACCACACCTGTATCCTTTGAGGGATTGGAAAATGATGGTCAGACCTTCCACTAGTTCTTCCCTGGCTTCTTTCAACAGCCTGGGGTACATTTCATCTGGTCCTGATGATTTATCCACATTCAAGGATGCTCATACCATTAAGACTTCCTCTCTCCTTAAGTTATCACGTCCAATACTTCACACTCCTCCTCCTTAGTAACAATATCTGCATCACCCTCTCATTCGGGAAAACAGTAAAGTATTCATTGAGGATATTGGCAACATCTTCCACCCCGATACAAAGGTTACATTTTTGATATTTTATGTGCCCTGCTGTTTGCTTTGTTGCCTCTTACTCTAATGTTCTGATGCAACATCTTTGGGTCCATTGTTACTTTGTTTGTTCATGTTCTTTCCTGCTTTCTCTTTGCTCTTCACCACTGCTCCCAAACGCCTCCAGTGCAGTCAAAACACAACTTGTCAGAATTGGGATTCGAACACACGCCTCCCATGGAAACTGCGACCTGAACGCAGCACCTTAGACCGCTCGGCCACGCTGACTGCCTACAACGTCGCATCAATGCTAAGGAAATTATTCATTCTTTGTGAAAGTATTTGTGAGATTGTGGAAATGTCTGGAAGAGGAAAGACCAGCGGGAAAGCTCGGGCCAAGGCCAAGTCTCACTCCTCCCGGGCTGGACTGCAGTTCCAGTGGGCCGTGTTCACAGGCTCCTGAGAAAGGGCAACTATGCTGAGCGTGTGGGTGCCGGAGCCCCGGTCTATCTGGCTGCTGTGCTCGAGTATCTGACCGCTGAAATCCTCGAGCTGGCCGGTAACGCGGCCCGGGACAACAAGAAGAGCCGCACCATCCCCAGACAACTGCAGCTGGCCGTCCGCAACAACGAGGAACTCAACAAGCTGCTGGGAGGGGTGACCATCGCTCAGGGCGGGGTGCTGCCTAATATCCAGGCCGTGCTGCTGCCCAAGAAAACCAGCACTCAGAGCTCCCAGAAAAAAGTAAAGCGGCCAGAATGTCATCAAATAAACCAAAGGCTCTTTTCAGAGCCACCCACGGTCTCTGTGAAAGGACTGGTTACTGTCAGGAGGGAGTCAGAGATGGAGTTATTGTAACAGTTGATTGACCTGTTTCACATCTGTCCAGGTGTGTTTTCAGTTCCCTCTCTGGATTTCACTCTGTTTCTCTGCTCACACATCTCCCCCTCTTGTTAAGTGAAGAAGTGAACTACAGGGTGTCAGAATCAACAATTTAATAAATCCCGCTGCCTTCGATTTGATAAATCCCGAGATTATCCCGGTACATTAACGGGAACTGGTTCGGAGCTGCTGAATTAATTTAATAATGGAAGTGTCCGGGTTAATTCTCTGTTTTTCATTTGGACAGTTTGAATTGTGTTTTTTTTTTCTCTCTGGTGATCTGAGCGCCGCTTCTCAATGAGAATCTGCTCCCGGAACAGAGTAAATGCAGGAAGGAAGAGGCCATTCTCGGGCTGTGTGTTTCTCTCCCAACCTGATCTGTTTAGACCGCACTGTTCCCAGAGGACGGAATCAGTGAGAGTTGTGCACACACAGGAGCTGAGTCCAATGCAGCTCTTTAATATGTGCCTTCCCCCCGGCCCTCCCTATTCTCCGGACACAGAGCTGTCTGTTTCATCCGGCAGCGGGATAGAGTCGGGGATTCTCTGCCCTCAGTGTCAGGGTCTGCAGCCCCGGGGAACTGGCGGTTTCAGTCAGAGTGACCGAGCTGCCTTACATATCCTGTGCACTGATCTCCAATGGATTCAAATATTAGTGAACTCATTGGGTAATGTTTGTAAATAACCCTCATGTGAACGGACCCGGCTCCATTAATGCCTTCCAAATAAAACTGGGATCCATTTCTTTTCCCCAAATGCCAGCTAACGGATCCCAGGAGCGGGGTTGAGATTGTGCTGAGCAGCAATGAGTCTCCGGTCATGCTGCTTTCTAAATTCCAGATCAGTTCTCAGTCCTGCAGGCCTTTCGGGAAAGTGATGTGACAAAACAGAAACCATGTGACCGCCCCTTCAATCTGATGGATTTGATGATGAACAGAGATGGCAGCTCTTTCCTTTGCTGATTTGGTGGCTCTGAAAAGAGCACTTGTTAGTGAAGCTGGGTTTTAGGTGCGTTCCCCGCGGATGCGGCGGGCCAGCTGGATGTCTTTGGCCATGATGGACCGGGACCATTCTGGTGAATCTGCTCATTTTCCGGCAGAAGCATCAGTCGCTGTTTGAACTGTTTAAAGTCAGGGGTGTATTAGCAGCCAGAAAGTGAAGGGCAGTTCATTGCTCCCTGCAGCATTATCCGCCTCTTTCAGGAGAAAAGATCAGAAACCACTCGTTTCTGTCAGTCCCCGAGAAGCCTGTGAGAAGCGGTTAGTCGCTAATGTGTTCCTTTTACAGAGAGGAAGCTGATATTTGTCCCGTTTTAAATTGCTGAACCGGACCTTCCTCCCGCCGCTTACAGTTAACAGATTGACAAATGAAAACGATTCCTAAAATCGCGTCAGGATTTTGTGACGGTAAATACAGTAAAACAGAACATAAAATGAGAGGTTTTAAAATTGTTGCCTGAAAATTGAAATTTTCCATCACTTCAATTCCTTCCTGCTCTGGAATTGCCGGGCTTTTTCCATTTGGAAAATCTAAGCCAATGAGAACTTCTATTTACTTATATGTGATTCTCCTATTGGTTAAGAATTGGATTGAGAAGCGGGTGACCAATCAGAGACAGAGTCAAACTGCGGGGATTCCAGGCCCCCAGTAACTGAGCTGAAACTGTTCAGATTGACAAACCCTGGCAGTAGCTTCACACATTGGACACTTCACACTGAGTCCTTCAAGGGCTGGTGTGAGAGAAGCTTCAGATCCTGTCATTACTCTCTGACTCATCATTCATCTCGAACCAAAGAATTAGTAAATGTGAAGCAGTGACGAGACTTTTCACTCTCACTGCAGAATGTGTCATCTGGTGAAATAAGGAACTATTATTTTCGGAGATTCCAGGTACATTCCTCCCTGAACAAATCCATTCTTCACATTCCCGATTACAGCCTATCCCAGCTCCTGTTGTCACCCGACTCCAGCTGAATTGGAGAAACTCATGTGTTGGGGTTTGAGTTGTGAGGTGGGGTTTCTCCGCCAGTGTTCCTGTCTTACAGACTCTCCCCCTGAATTTGTGAACTGAGACTGCACCGAACACATCTCCAGTTAGAGTGAGGGCCGGATATCCCTCTGTTTTATTACAGAGAGTGGGGAAAGGGCTGGGTGGAGGGGAGTCACCAGGGATCCTGGATTTACTCCAAATCATTTCCATGTGGAATCTGCAGGCGGGGCCGGGACAGGGATCATTTGATCAGGGGATCAGCTCTTTCCTGAGAGATGTGGGTGGCTCTGAGAAGAGCCTTTGTGTTCAGATGTTTACAAGTTTCCTGCGCTCTTTCACTTCTTTCCAGACCCTGCTTTCTGAGCCTTCGCTGCTTTCGGCTTGACCTTGCTCTTCCATGTCTGCACTTTCTTCAGCGCCTTTCCGCCCGCCGCACTCTTGCCTTTTTTGACCTTCTTCGCAGGAGACTTTTTCTGAAGCGCTGCTTTCTTCACCACCTTATTTGGCGTTGCCGCCGCCTTGCTGCTCGTTTTCTTGGCTGTTACTTTCTTTGTTGTCACTTTCACGTCTGCTGGTTTCTTCACTAAAGATTTCTTGTGTGATGGTTTCTTCACCTTATTTCCCACTTTTCCCTCGGTTTTGCTTCTTTCTGATTTTGAAGGAGCCGGAGGCTCCCTGTCCCTTGCTCTGCACCAGGGAGCCTTTGTTCACATTCCTCTTGATACTTTGCTTGATCTGGGTTTTGAGCTTCTCCTGAGCGGTGGCAGACCTGCAAGGAATCAACTACCAGCTAGCGTATAAAGCGAGACCAAGGCTCAGGGCCTTCAGTTACCTGGAGGGGAGTCGGAGAGGCAGCGGATCCTGTGAGGAACCACAATCCAGGAAGGATGAGAAGGTCATTGTCAGGGTACAGAGGAGATTAAGTTAAAGATTTACCAGTTTATAAGCAAGCGCAGAGCCAAGCAACGGTGCTGGGGCAGATCAAATAATAGGAAGCTGTGATCAGTTGGAAGTTAAGAGTGATGAAATGACAGAAGAGATGATGGTGCAAGGCAAAAGTCAGGGAAAGAAAAAGTAACATTTTGTAAGCACAGATAGCAGGAGTGGGGTTTGAACCCACGCAGACACATGTCTATTGGATATTAAGTCCGACACCTTAACCACTCGGCCATCCTGGTACGTTAACCCACCACTGAAAATGAAATTTAATGTGATGCGGGTGCCATCTGGCCTTTTCCAATACAAAGTTATGACTCCTCTCCCATGCTAAATTGGACCCTTCATTATTTATGAACCTCAATCGGATCACCCCTCAGTCTACGTTTCTCTGAGGTGTAGGGTCCCAACTCTTTTAGTCTAACTTGATAACCAAGATGTCTTATACTGGGAATTCGTTGAATGTCTCTCCTCTGTACCCTTTCCAAAGCCTCAATATCACCCATCATGTGAGGAGACCAAGACTGGAGACAATATTCCAAGTGAGTCCTGACCAAGGTTTCATAAAAGGACAAATTCGGGACATCTCAGATACTGAAGGAGTCCATGTCCAGAAGCAGCAAGACCTGGACAACATTCAGACTTGGGCAGCTAAGTGGCAAGTAACATTCACACCACATAAGTACCAGGCAATGACCATCTCCAACAAGAGAGAATGTAACCATCTCCCTTTGACGTTCAACAGCATTACCATCGCTGAATCCCCCCACCATCAACATCCTGGGGGTTACCATTGACAAAAGCTTAACTAGACCATTCATATACATACTCTGGCTACAAGAGTAAATCAGATCGTGGGAATTCTGTGATGAGTAACTCAGCTCAAGGCACATGGTGAAATGCTCATTAGGAGAGCTGGAGAAATGGACTGGTCAGGTGGGCAGAAAAGTGGCAAATGGAATTCAACTTGGAGATGTGTGAGGTGATGCCTTTGGTGAGGTCAAACACAGCAAAGGAATACACAATTAAACCTTGAAGGACAAGGGCTGCAGATGCATGGAAACACCACCATGTGCAAGCTCCCCTCCAAGTCACTCACCATCTGATCTGCAAATATATCGCTGTTCATTCACTGATGCTGGGTCAAAATCCTGGATCTCCCTTCCTAACAGCACTGTGGGTGTACCTACACCACATGGAGTGCAGCAATTCGAGAAGGGAGCTCACCGCCACCTTGTCAAGGACAATTAGGGATGGGTAACAAATTCTGGACTTGCCAGTGTCGCTCACATCCCATGAAAGAATATGCCTCATTTTATACTCAATTGTCCTCTGAATGCAGCCCAACCCTCTATTTGCTCCAACTATCACTTCACAGCATTGCTGCTGTACCTTTAGAGATCTGTGCACTAGAACATCCAGATCTCTGCTCAAAATTATTTTCTTTTTTCCACCTACTTTAATGTTTTTCCCTGAAGGGTGTATGAATGTTGAGCATTCGCCCTGTCCACATGAATAACACTGCACTTACCCAAATTAAACATAATTTACCAGTCATGAACCCAATCTCCCAACACATTAAGATCAGCCTGAAACAGTCGAGTATCGTTTACAGTCTGAACACTCGCACAGATCTTCAAATCATCTGTAAATTTACAGATGGTGCCCCCTACACCTACATCCAGATCATTAATAAAAATAGTAAAGAGCAACAGTCCCAACACCGATCCCTGTGAGATACCATTGGTAACTGGTCTCCAAACAGATCCAGATCCATCTGTAACTACTTTCTGCCTACGTCCTGCCAGTCAGTTCCCAATCCAGATCAATATATTACCACTGATACCAGGGACTTTAATCTTATAGAGAAGCCTCTTGTGTGGAACCTTATCAAAATCTTTTGGATGAGATCAGCTAATTGAACACAGGCCGGGGATGAGGCCTAGGCCTGTCCTGCTTTGTGTGTGGGTCTCAGAACCACACAAGGTGAGATCAGCTCACTGAGCACAGGCCCATCCTGCTCTATATAGTGCTCAGTACCTCACCAAATGAGAATAACTAACACACCACAGGCCATGGAGCCTCGGCCCATCCTTCCCTGATTGCGGTTCAGTGCCAACCAGGTCAGATCAGCTAATTCAGCACAGGCCGGAGATGGAAGCTGGATCTTTCCTGCTCTGGGGACTCCGTACCATACCAGGTGCGATGAAGTAAAATACCACAGGCCGGGGATGGAGCCTGAGATTTCCCTGTTCTGTGTGGGGCTCTGGACAACAATGTGTGAGAAGAACTATCATCCCTCAGGCTGAGGAAGGAGCCTGGGCCCATTCTGTTCTGTGTGGCTCCTACCACACTGAGTGGGATCAGTTAACTCAACACAGGCCATGAATACAATCAGGCCCTTTCCTGCTCCGTGTGACTCAGTTTCACACCAGGTGGCATCAGCTAACACAGCACAGGCTGGGGCTGGGGCTGGAGCCTGGGCCCGCCCTGCTCTGTGGGCTCAGTAACAACCCGTAAGATGAACTTTTTTCAAAAGACTTCAGTGTATTTATCTCTGTCCAACACTCTGAGGCAGCTTTCTGTGTTTATAAAGAGTGTAATTTATTGACTGGTCTCTTGGATCAAACAGGGTAACAGACAGAGGTCTGTGTGCAGAGGGTTTGGGAGTGAGCTCTGATTCCTAACTCTTTCTGGACTGTGAGGAATAAAGAATGAATGAGAGAGAGAGAATGTGGGAGAAGGGATGATGGAAGAATTTGTCCGTGAACCTGATTAAAAGTGGCTCAAACGCAAGATAATATGAAGATATCAAGAGCAGAACATTAACATAATCTGAGTTCCGCGATCTGGTTGGGTCCCATTCCCCTGAAGTGAGGAATGAACGGGTGGGGAAATTCCGCCTGGAGTTATATTTGTCTCCAATGAAGATGAGTTCACAGTGAGGATGGAATAGCTCAGTTGGGAGAACACTAGATAGAAGAACCAGGATACAATCCCTGGTTTCATCAGTTTTAATTTGGTGTCTCCATCAGTTTAAGTAGAGAGAATCAGAGGGGAGATTTTCCACTCTTGACCCCATGGGCTGAATTTTAACCTAACGGTGCGGCTCTCGGCAGAGACACCGTGAGTGGGTGCCGTCACCACACGAGTGAAATGTGGCCGGCCGACCCCGATCACGGAGCAGCTGACGAATTAATGAAGGGGAGGCGTGGGGCCCATGTAAACAAGGACCAGAGGCAGGGAACGAGGCACCGATGGCACCGACATCTGACACAACGGCAGGTGCTGGCACCATATTGAAAGGACTGCCAGACCTGTATTCACTGCTGCCTGGTTTAAAGGAGTGTCTTCCTGAGAGCCCTCTGCTGTCCCAGAACCCGTTCTGCTGCCTCTGCTGTCCCAGGACCCGTTCTGCAGCCTCTGCTGTCCCAGAACCCGTTCTGCTGCCTCTGCTGCCCCAGGTCCCGTTCTGCTGTCCCAGAACCCGTTCTGCTGCCCCAAGACCCATTCTGCTGCCTCTGCTGCCCCAGGGCCCGTTCTGCTGCCCCAGGACCCGTTCTGCTGCCTCTGCTGCTCCAGGACCCGTTCTGCTGCATCTGCTGCCCCAGGACCTGTTCTGCTGCCTCCGCTACCCCAGGACCTGTTCTGCTGCATCTGCTGCCCCAGGTCCTGTTCTGCTGCCTCCGCTACCCCAGGACCTGTTCTGCTGCATCTGCTGCCCCAGGACCTGTTCTGCTGCCTCCGCTGCCCCAGGACCTGTTCTGCTGCATCTGCTGCCCCAGGACCTGTTCTGCTGCCTCTGCTGCCCCAGGACCTGTTCTGCTGCATCTGCTGCCCCAGGACCTGTTCTGCTGCCTCTGCTGCCCAGGACCCATTCTGCTGTCCCAGGACCCGTTCTGCTGTCACTGATGCCCCAGGACCCGTTCTGCTGTCTCTGCTGCCTGATAGATAACGAGCTGAATGCGAGCCTGCAGTGACCATGGTCCAATAGTTTTGCGATGCCTTCCTGCAGGTTCGCCTCCAGGTGACAACAGATAGGTGGAAGATCCTCTTCCCCAGGGATGGGAGGTGGAGACCTGTCCACCTGACCAAGCAAAGCTGCTTTGAGATAGTAGTTGAAGTCAGCAGCCGTGGGGTCAACCCCAAGACATGGATCCAGTGCACGAAGTGGGTCAATGACCGGATCCAGGCTGCTCAGGCACAAACTCAAAACACTTTGGACCCTTTGGACATTGCGCATGGCAGAGTGAGAGGGAGTGTTTGGTGGAAAGGGAGTGACCACCCAGTCATGTGTATTGGGGAAGGGCAGCAGGACACGCTGCCTGAGGCTTGGCTGCATCTCGGTGGGAGGTGCACGTCAGTCATTGTCTAAACTCACACAGTCCCTCGAGAGGGGCCACATGCAGGAGGAATATGTGTGTCCACATCATGGACTGCTGGATTATCACCATCAGAGATGTTGGGCTTGTCCCCGCTGGGAGACGAACGTTGTTGATCATAGTGGCTGCAATAGAAGACAGCCCACAATCGGAAAGAGCGTGTCAAGACTGGCAGTGGATGCCTTATCTCCATGTCCTCATCCCGATGGAGGAGGAGGCCATGGAACAGGCCGGGCAGCAAAGCAGCTGCTCCATAGCTGATGGAGAGACAGGGACACCTACCTAAGAGAGTGAGTGAACATCTCCTGGGGCACAAGGGTGCATCTGCTGCAAAGGAGCCACACTGCTCATCTGTTCACCACGGCATCAATGGAGCTGCACAGTAGGGGTGGTTGGAATGTCACGATGGGCAGACTCTAACCTTTCAATGTCCCTGTTTTCACATGCAGGCTAGGATGAACGACAAGAGCGAAGAGCTGGAGAGACTGGGGGACAGCCAGACACCTCTGAGGAGGAGGAGGGAGCCTCAGAGGGTGCACCGTCACATCATTCCCCTGCACCCTCCACCAGCACAGAAACCCTCACTCGGTGGGTATCCACTCGCTGTTAGATTTGGGCACACAAGCTGGTGAGCACGTCACAGACAGGCCCGGGCAGCTGACTGAGGCTGTGACAGCCGAGGCCACTGGCAGTTGGAAGTCTGTGGGAGGCCAGGCCCATGCTGAGTCCCAGGCTGATGACGTGCCTCTGGTGTCACCAGCAACACGGGAAATGCTGCAGCTGCAGCAAGAGGTCAGGCAACATCTGGCAGAGTTGCCGGAGGTTATGTGTACCCAAGTTCGGATGATGGAGGAGTCCATCCAGGCCTTGCATGCTGCACTGTCTCTGATGGGGGTGTGTCTGGCTTCCTTCCTTGAGAGATTGGTGACTCTGATGGAGAGCCAGATCCAGCCGACCAATCAGTGGCTGCCGGAGATGTGTGCAGACCTGCACTCCATCGCTTTGTCCATGAGCTCCATCCAGCGGTGACAAGGCGAGAGGGGGGACGAGGCACCTGAACTCTTCACCAGGTCCACATCCCTCTCAGGTCAGCAGCGAGGTACAAGTGTGTCTTATAAGGGGGAGGAGCAGCTGGCTGCTACATCTGGGGTCTCCTCTCAGGGTGCTCCTGGTGTGGACAGTAGCTCCAAAGCCCCTCTGCGAGTGACACAAGTGATGCCAGTGCCTGCCTCCATCACCCTCGATGACAGAGGGGGGGTCCCTGTACCTGTGGAGGAGGCCCTCAGTGTGCCGGGGCCCTCCAGGCCTCAGGCAGCAAGAGGACGGCCACCAATGTCATCCCAAGCCATGGGGCAGCAAGGTCAGCAGCCTGTCTCCACCTCAGCTGACAGAGCAGGGGGAGCACCACGTAGGAGCATGCGGAAAAGATTTCAGAAGAGCACCTAGATTCACTTAGGGTTCATGGTGAATGTGCATTCCAGATGGATAGGGTTGCATTTGATGTCACACGGAAGAAAGAAATGATGTTCTCTCACTATGTCTCCTTCCTATTGTTGATGCCCTTTGGGACTTCATTTAAACCCTTCCTCCCAAGGGGCTGGAAGTGAGGGACCAAGCCCTGAGTTCACATGGCTTCGGTCTTGTCACTGTGCGATGTGTACCTGGACGCTGCAGTGCAGAAGGAAGAAGGCGACAACAGGGCTGCTTAAAGCTAAGACTTTATTGCTGTGGTTCCAGAAGGTGGTAAGGCTCAAAGGAAACTTGAATGTATAAGGGTGTCTCATGTCTCCCTTGTGTGTATCTCATGGCCCCTTTCCTGCTGTGCCTGAGGTTCTTCATCTGGCACTGCTTGGGCAGCATCCTCCTCCACATCCTCATCATCAGAGGAGACATCACACTCCACGATATCCTCACTAGTCAACACCTCACCCCTCTGTAATGCCAGATTGTGCTGTGCACAGCAAACCACCACGATATGCGAGACCCTCGCCGGGACATACTGAAGGGCAACACTGGATCGATCTAGGCACCTGAATCTCATCTTCAGGAGACCAATGGCCTCCTTGATGGTCGCTCGGGTTGAACCGCAGCAGGTGTTGCACCTCTCCTCTGCATCCGTGCGTGGGTTCCTCACAGACGTCAGTAGTCATGTCCTCAGTGGGTAGCCCTCGTCTCCAAGGATCCATCTCTGAAAGCGGATGGGGCCGCGGAAAGGTTCTGGCACCTGGGAGTGCCTTGGTATGCAGGCGTTGTGGCTGCTTCCCGGGATTTGTGCACACACCTATGGGATCCATTTGCAGTGGTCGCAGACCAATTGCACACTGAGCAAGTGGAAGCCCTTCCTGTTGAAGGCTGCTGGCTGGTCTGCAGGAGCCATGATGGTCACATGGGTGCAGTCAATGACAGCCTACACCTGGTGGAATCCAGCGATGGCCCGAATCCTATAGCTCTCTCAGCTTGACTGTTTGGATCAATGTGCACATAGTCACCGGCCCTCCTGAACAGGACATTGGTGACCTCCTTGATGCACTGATTCACTACAGACTGTGAGATTCCACACATATCTCCAGTGGATCCCTACAATGATCTGGTGGTGAAGAAGTTCAGTGGCACGGTGACCTTCAGTGACACTGGCATCAGGTGCCCACCAAGTCGCATGGGGCACAGCTGCATCATGGCAGAGAGATCAGTGACGACCCCCGTGGAGAGGTGCAGTCTGCGGAGACACTGTCACTCGGACATCTGCAGGTAGTTGAACCTCGGCTGACGTGTTCCTCTGCCTCCTTCTCCAGCCTCCTGTTCGAGGCTGGCCTTCCTGTGGGCCCCCAAGCTGCTGTGGTGCCCCTGCTGGTGCCTGCGCCTCCCTCCCTTCCTCTCTACCCCTCCTCCTCCTCCTCAATTGGAGCCTCGAATCCAATGAGAGCCTCGAATGAGGCCCATGACAGGTTGCCCCTCCCTGAGTGCAAGGCCTTCACAGTAAACAACACCCAGCCACATTTACCTCACTTGTCACCCTCAATGAAGTGGCACTGCCCCAATGGCACCCTGGTGTTGTTCCCTCTGCAGAGCTGGCACATTGGCCCCCACTCCTGACAGTGTTTCCCGCTGCCCTTTCTGCCAATTTTTGCTGCCTCACCCGATAGCTTCCCAGTGAAGACAACACTCAGCTCCCACCTCCCAGTCACCTCCTTTAACCAGGCGAGGCTCTGAAGCCCCGTAGTTCCCGTGTGCTATTAGTTCAATTGGATCCAGTGAATAAAATTGCTGACAATTGGACTCATAAATACTTGAAATGCCTTCTTGCCGTGTGGATGTGCGAAGTCTGCCCTGCATGTCAGCCGCCGACAGAAAATTCCGGTCCAACGTCTTCCATCCCTATTTTATACACCCCCCCTACCCCTCCCCGGCCTCCATTCCCGTCTCCAACGGTCCCTTAAAATTCTGGCGCATGTCTCTAAGACTAATGGGAGTGAACCCACATCTGCTCCTTAGACTGAACAGGGAGAGCTGCTCTCTCTGTGTTTAAAGTGAATGAATCTGCTCTTTACCTTGTCTTACTGGAACGTTCACTGTCTGGAGATGTCTGTTTGAAAATGTTTTCCTGTTATATTAATGGAGCAGAGGAGCAGATGTGAGGTACTGTTGAACAGAGAGGTTTGGAAGTGGGTGAAGGGGTGGAGTGACGGTGTGAGTGAGAGGCGCAGTGAGTTGGCCACTCTCAATAGAGTGTCAGGAATGAAGGTCAGAGGAACAGACCAGGCTGGAAACACAGAAAGAGCGAGGAGAAGCTGGTGTGAAAAACAGAGATTAAACAACGGGCTTGTTCATTTGGTTTGGGTCTGTTGTTTAGAATACCCAGAATCTGGGTTCACTTCCCTTCCAACTCAGGAAATTGTACCAACATTATGTTCATAAAACCATAGAATGATACCCAAAGAAGGAGACCATTTGGTCCATTGTGTCAGTGCTGTCTCTTTGGTTGTGCTATCCAATTAGTCCTGGTGTTCAGCTTTTTCCTGTAATCTGTAAATTTTCCTTCCAGTATTTATCCCAATTGCTTTTCAAAGTTACTACTGAATCTGCTTTCAAGTCCTGATCAGACAGTGCATTCCAGATGACAACACATCACTGTATAAAAAATCATTCCTCATTTCGCCTCTGGTCTTTTCTCAATCACTTGATAAATACATCCTCTGGTTCCTGACCCTTTTGCCACTGGAAACAATTTCTCCTTATTTAACTTATTGAAACCTTCTTGATGATGTCACATACTAGACTGCCAGTAAAACTGAAGCCCATGGAATAAAAGGGACAATGACAGCATGCACATGAAGTTTGCAGACTGATAGGAACATAGGAGCAGGAGTAGGCCATTCAGCCCGTCGAGCCCACCCTGCCATTCAATATGATGATGACTGATCGTCCACTTCAATGCCTTTTTCCCACACTATCTCCATATCCCCTATGTCATTTGTATTTCGAAATCTGTCAATCTCTGCTTTAAACATACTCAATGACTGAGCTTCCACAGCGCTCTGAGATAGAGAATTCCAAAGATTCACAACCCACTGAGTAAAGAAATTTCTCCTCATCGCTGTCCTAAGTGGCTTTCCCCTGATGTTGAAATTGTGTCCCCTGGTTCTAGACTCCTCAACCGGGGGAAACATCTTAGCTTCATCGACGCTGTCTATCCCTTTAAATATTTTGTAAGTTTCAATGAGATCACCTCTCATTCTTCAGAACTCTAGAGAATACAGGCCCAGTTTACCCAATCTCTCTTCATTTGACAGTCCCGCGATCCCGGGAACAAGTCTGGTGAACCTTCGTTGCACTCCCTCTATGGCAATGATATCCTTCCTAAGGTAAGGGGAACAAAACTTCACACAGTATTCCAAAGTTCAGTCCAACCAAGGTTATATACAATTGAAGCAAGACTTTACTGCTCCTGTACTCAAATCCTCTTGTGATAGAGGCTAACATATCATTAGCCTTCCTAATTGCTTGCTGCACCTGCATGTTCGCTTTCAGTCACTTATTGACAAGGACACCCAGGCCCCTTTGTCCATTCACACTCTTACCATTTGACAAATAATCTGCACATCTGTTTCTCCTACCAAAGTGGATAACCTCACATTTTTACACATTATATTTCATGTGCCACTTTCTTGTCCACTCACTAAGTCTGTCCAAATTCCCTTGAAGCCGCTTTGCATCTTCCTCACAACACACATTCCCACCTAGTTTTGTGTCATCTGCAAACTTGGAAAAACTACATTTGGTCCCCGCATCCAAATCATGTGAACAGCTGGGTCTCAGTGTGGTGGTGAACAGTTGTATTTCTGTCTGGAGGAAGGTTCACAGTGGGTTCCCCATGGTTCCTCATAACTTCAGTTATGTGCAGACACTGGACAAGCTGGGGTTGTTCTCCTTGGAGCAGAGCAAGTTCAGAATAACTTTGACAGAGTTAGAATCAAGGAATGAAATGGTTACAGTACAGAAGGAGACCATTCAGTCCATCATGTCCTTGACAGCTCTTTGCAAGAGCAGATCAGCTAATTCCACTCCTCTGCCCTTTCATTGTCGCCCTGCAAATTTTCTATCTTCAGGTGTTTATCCAATTCCCTTTTGAAAGCCACGATTGAATCTGCCTCCAGCACACTCTCAGGCAGTGTATTCCAGATCCGAACCACTCACTCTGTCCCACACCCCTGGTACCATTGCAGAAAATCTTTTCTGTTCATTTCATCCCTCATAAATAATTGAAATGAAATGTTTATTAGGAAATGCACAACATAAAAAGGAGAGAGAAATAAATGCTGAGCAAAATAGAAGTCAATGTTTGGAAGGTAAAAAGAGCAAAAGATGTAACTTTTATTCTGGTTGAGTGAGGAATATATCACACTTTGGGGCTTTTGTAAGAGGATTTACTGATAAACCTGGGATTTGAGAGGAAGCTGCTTCATGGTTTACAGAACAAATTTAGCCCCTGGGGTGGAGCCAACAGCTGCACCGTCCAATAACAGACAGGATGGGGACACTGTCTCAGGCCTGGTGAGCTCAGTCGCTGAAAGCATGAAACTCTGAATCTCAAGTTTTTGAGTTTGAGCCCACGGTGGGTGTTTACAATTTCCTTTTTAGGCTGATTTTACAGGCGTTATCCAGCTCTGAATTCCTCGGCAGAGAGTTCAAGGAGTGTTTGAAATGAGATTCAACAGCAGTATGAGAAAGTCTCTCCTTGATTCAGGACTCTTACCTCTCTGCATCATCTCGCTGCTGAAGATTGAACTTTTTCTCATTTCATTCTCAGCTCAGGGTCAGTGTGGATCACTGGAAATTCTGGCTGTCTCCCACTTCACAATCCATCAGTGCTGAGAAATCAATGGGGAATATTACTCACATGTTGTAATGTTTTATAAATACTTGAATGTATTTCACACTGTGTCCAACAGTGTGAATCTCCCCTGGTATATCAGCTCACCAACACTTCAACAGAACATTCACATAATGTGAGCTCTGACATCTGTTCAGATCCCATTCCCAAGACCTGGAAAGTGGGATTGGGCTGGATCGCTCTTTTTCAGCTGGCACAGACACGATTGCTAAATGGTCTCATTCTGTGCCATAAATTTTCTCGATTTTCTATGTTCTATGAAGTGAGGTGTGATTGGGAGGGGCAATTCCACCAGGGTTATATTTTCGACCAAAAGAATGACACAAGGGATACTTCACATTTTTATTCATTCATTCATGCGATGTGGGCATCGCTGGCTAGGCCAGCACTTATTGCCCATCCCTAATTGCCCATGAGAAGGTGGTGGTGAACTGCCTTCTTGAACCGCTGCAGTCCATGTGGGGTAGGTACACCCACAGTGCTGTGAGAAAGGGAGTTCCAGGATTTTGACCCAGCGACAGTGAAGGAACGGTGATATAGTTCCAAGTCAGGATGGTGTGTGGCTTGGAGGGGAACTTGCAGGTGGTGGTATCCCCTGCATTTGCTGCCCTTGCCCTTCTCGGTGGTAAAGGTCGCTGGGTTTGGAAGGTGCTGTCTAAGGAGTCTTGGTGCATTGCTGCAGTGCATCTTGTAGACGGTACACACTGCTGCCACTGTGTGCCGATGGTGGAGGGAGTGAATGTTTGTAGATGGGGTGCCAATCAAGTGGGCTGCTTTGTCCTGGACGGTGTTGAGATTCTTGAGTTGGAATTGCACCCATCCAGGCAAGTGGAGAGTATTCCATCACACTCTTGACTTGTGAATTGCAGATGGTGGACAGGCTTTGGGGAGTCAGGAGTCATGGATGAGTGAGAGGAATATATCACACTTTGGGGCTTTTGGAAGAGGATTTATTGATAAACCAGGGATTTGAGAGGAAGCTGCTTCATGGTTTACAGAACAAATTCAGCCCCTGGGGTGGAGCCAACAGCTGCACTGTAATTACTCACCTCAGGATTCCAAGCCTCTGACCTGCTCTTCTAGTCACGTTATTTGTATGGCTACCCATGGTAACCTCCATGATGTTGATGGTGGGGGATTCAGTGATTGTAATGCTATTGAATGTCAAGGGGAGATAGTTAGATTCTCTCTTGTTGGAGATGGTCATTGCCTGGCACTTGTGTGGTGCGAATGTTACTTGCCACTTATCATCCCAAGCCTGTGAGACTGAAATAGCTCAGTTGGGAGTGTGTTGGACTGAAGATCCCTGGTTCAATCTGGGGTTTTGGCAGTTCTCCTTTATTCTGCATCGCCCTTTGGTTTTGACTCTTGAGCTGCACAATTTACACTGAAATTATTTACCCAACTCTGAAGGTTGGATTGGAATAGAGAGATATCAATGATGGGAAATATTTACATTGTCAGCTTTAGCTTATTCTCTATCTCCTTGTGTCCGTTTCCCCAGTTTTTGAATCTTTCGGGGCCGGGTGAACATTTGATTTGCTGCATATGTCCCAAACTGAAGCCTTTTCCACATCTCTGGGCGGTCAGACTTGCTCTGTCTGTTTTTGCTGCTCGTGACCATTCACGAGAACAGGCCACGAGTTGAACGTTTACCAGCAAATGGAAGATAATTGGAAAGAATTCTGTGTTACTCCAGACCAGTGACAAAGATGCAATGGATGTTATTCAAAATAAATTCCCTTTGACATTTTATGTAAACTTGTTTGCATCTAAAAGTTGGATTTTAAGTGTTCCAAAAATGTGTCAAATTAATGACTGACCATGTGACAGTGCACATGGGTATCAAATCCACAGCCTTGTTGTTATCAACACTGCGTACAACCAACTGAACTAAGCGGCCGATAGACAGAGCCAGGTATGGGTTTGAGCCGCACGCTGGGCGGTTTGTGTTTTATTTCTCACACTGGGTGACAGAGCGATTGTCCACATCACATCCCTGAAACATTGTTCTGATATAAAACAGTGTGAAATAAGAACTGAGCATGGAAATGGAACGGAACCAGAAATCAGGACTTTAATCGATTAAAGTTGATCTTGAAATTCTACCATGCACGAACATTCCAAGAGAACGAACTCTCTTCTGATATAAAATCCAGGAACTTGAGCTGCTGTGAAACATAACTGAGCCTAACATGATTTGAACACACAACCTTCTGATTTGGATTCAGACGCACTACCGTTGCGCCACAAGCTCACAGATAAAGCAAAGTCTTCCATTCCTGGCAGATTTACTTCTTGTTTAGATTCAGTGATTGAAATTAATTCAATCCTCATCTGACCTCCGCTCTGTGAAGGCCTATCTCTGTACTACCTCCAATGCATTTACATCCTTCCGCAAATAAGGAGACCAGTACTGTACTCAGTACTGCAGAAGAGGTCTCACCAATGTCCTGTGTAGCTGAAGCATAACCTCCCTACTATTGTATTCAATTCCCATGGTGATAAATGATAACATTCTATTAGCTTTCCTAATTACGTGCTGGACCTGCATACTCACCTTTTGCAATTCATGCCCTCGGACACCCAGATCCCTCTGCATCTCAGAGCTCTGCAATCTCTCACCATTTAGATAATATGCTTTTTTATTCTTCCTGCCATAGTGGACAATTTCCGACTTTCCCACATTATACTCCATTTGCCAGGTCTTTGCCCAATCACTTAACTTATCTGCAGCCCCCTTATGTCCTCTTCACAACCTACTTTCCTACCTATCTTTGTGATCAGCAAATTTAGCAACAATACCTTCGGTCCCTTCATCTAAGTCATTTATATAAATTGTAAAAAGTTGAGGCCTCAGCACAGATCCCTGTGGCACACCACTCGTTACTTCTTGCCAACCAGAAAATGACCCATTTATGCTGACTCTCTGTTTCCTGTCAGCTAGCCAATCTTCTATCCATGCCAATATGTTACCCACGACACCATGAGCTTTTATTTTCTGCAATAACCTTTGATATGGCACCTTATCCTTCTGGAAATCGAAATACAATACATCCACTGGTTCCCCTTTATCCACAGCACATGTAACTCCCTCAAAGAACTCCAATAAATTGGTTAAACATGATTTCCCTTTCAAAAGACCATGTTGACTGTGCCTGATTACCTTAATTTTTTCTAAATGCCCTGCTATAACATCCTCTGTAATAGCTCCAAACACTTTCCCGAAGACAAATGTTAAGCTAACTGGCCTGTCGTTTCCTGCTTTCTGTCTCCCTCCCTTTTTGAATAAATGAGTTACATTCACTCTTTTCCAATCTAACGGAACCATCCAGAATCTAGGGAATTTTGGAATATTAAAACCAGCGCATCAACTATCTCACTAGCCAATTCAGGACCTTGCGACTTGTCAACCCGCAGCTCCAACAATTTGTTTAGTACCACTTCCCCGGTGATTGTAATTTTCTTGAGTTCCTCCATCCCTTCAATTTCCTGATATACGGCTAATACTGGGATGTTATTTGTATCCTCAATAGTGAAGACCGATGCAAAGTATCTGTTCAATTCATCTGCCATCTCTTAATTATCCATTATTAATTCCCCAGACACACTTTCTATAGGACCAACAGTCGCTTTGTTAACTCTTTTCTTTTTAAAATATCTATCGAAACTCTTACTAGTTGTCTTGAAATTTCTTTCGAGCTTTCTCTCATACTCTAATTTTACCTTACTTATCAATCTTTTAGTCATTCTTTGCTGTTTTTTTTATATTCTGTCCAATCGTCTGACCTGCCTCCCACCTTTGCACAATTATAGGCTTTTTCTTTAAGTTTGATAGTATCTTTAACTGTTTTCGTGAACCATGGATGGTGAGTCCCACCTTTGGAACTTTTCTTTCTCGTTGAAATGTATCTATTCTGTGTAGTCTGAAATATCCCCTTAAATGTCTGCCACTGCATCTCTATTGACTTATCCCTTAACCTAATTTGCCAGTTCACTTTAGCTAGCTCTGCTTTCATGACCTTATAATTGCCCTTATTTAAATTTAAAATACTAGTCTGGGACCCACTCTCCTCACCCTCAAACTAAATGTAAAATTCAATCATATTATAATCGCTACTACCTAGGGGCACCTTAACTATGAGGTCATTAATTAACCCTATCTCGTTGCACAATGCCAGGTCTAGTATAGCCTGCTCTCTGGTTGGCTCCAGAATGTATTGTTCCAAGAAATTATCCCCAAAACATTCTATGTACTCCTCATCTAGGCTACCTCTGCCCATCTGAATTTTCCAGTCTATATGTAGATTAAAATCCCCCATAATTATCACAGTACCTTTCTGACAAGCTGCCATTATTTCTTCCTTTATATCCCATCCGACAGTGTGGTTAATGTTAGGTGGCCTGGACACCACTCCCACAAGTGACTTCTTGCCTTTATGATTTCTCATTTGTACCCAAACTGCTTCTGCATCCTGATCTCCAGAACTCAGGTCATCCCTCTCGATTACGCTAATACCATCATTAATTAACAGAGCTACCCCGCCACCTTTTCCTAGCTTCCTGTCCTTCCAAAATGCCATGTCACCTCCAATATTCTCATCCCAATCTAGGTCGCCCTGCAGCCATGTCTCTGTAAAGACTATCAGATCGTACGTATTTATTCTATTTGTGCTCTCAGTTTATCTGTTTTGTTTCGAATGCTCCATGCAGAGCATTTAGTTTTGTCCTTTTATTATTTTTGTCACCTCTAGCCTTACCTGTTGATTTACTCTTAGATTTGTACATTCTGTGCCTTCCTGTCACAGTCTGTTTATCATTTCCCATATTTATACCTTTCTCTCTTGCCTTGTCTCTCCTCCTTGATTCACCATATCTTCCCAAATTTGATCCCTTGCCCCCACTATTCAGTTTAAAACCGTCTCTACTTCCCTCATTATGTGGCTCGCTGGAACACCGGCACGAGCACGGTTCAGGTGTAGACCGTCCCAACGGTACAGCCACCTCTTTCCCCAGTACTGGTGCCAATGCCCCACGAACCAGAACCCACTACTACCACACCAGTCTTTCAGCCGCACATTACTTTCTCTAATCTTATTTGTCCTATGCCAATTTGCACATGGCTCAGGTAATAATCCAGAGATGATTAACTTTGAGGTTCTGCTTCTTAATTTGCTGCCTAGTTCCTCATACTGACTGTGTAGAACCTCTATCCTTGTCCTGCCTATGCCGTTGGTACTGACATGGACCACGACGACTGGATCCTCCCCCTCCCATTGTATGTTTCGCTCCAGCACTGAGCAGATGTCCTGAATCCTGGCACCAGCAGGCAACACAGCCGTCTGGACTCTTGCTCTTTGCTGCAGAGAACAGAGTCAATCCACCTTACTATACTGTCCCCTACTACCACTACATTCCTTTTTTCTCCCTCTTTGAGCCGCAAACACTTACTGCAGACGTGTTTGCCCTGGATCACACTGGCATCCAGGAGCTCCCACATGCTGCAGCTGTGACACATCACCTGTCCTGTCATCCTCAACGTGTTTCAATTAACTACTTAAATATTTTATTCAATTATTCATTTTATTGCATATTTTATTAAACTTACCACTAGTTTGTTTACTATTTTAAACGTTAGGACTAAAATGGACCTTAATCACTTACCAGATGCGTATCAAGCAGGTCGGTTCTTCCAAAGCAATCAACTACCTGCTTGCCTGTGATGTCACAGCTTACCAGATCCTCACCAAACAGCTCCTTCCACTGCACCGAAGAAAGAACCATTTCCTGTGCACTAACCCCAGCGGCTCTCTGTTTCCCTGCTCTCACTCTCCATTGTGACGTCACTCCTCGATTTTATTCCCCTGCTCTGCTCCTCTCTCTCTCGCTCTGTCTCCGAGTCTGTGCTTTTTCCGCATTTCTTCATTTGTTGTTCCGTTGTGCTCCTCTGTTTCTGGTCCAAAATCTGACGCTGGTGGGACTTGAACCCACAACCTTTGAATATCTTCTTAGTCATTATTTAGAAGTCCAACACGCTATCCATTGCACCACAGAGCCTCACACAACTTTATCAACATCACTAAGGCCTTTGATCTTGTCAGCAGAGACGGCCTCTTCAAACTGCGATGGAACATCGGCTGCCCTCCTGACCTCTTGAGCATCATCTCTTCTTTCCACGAGAACATGCATAGTTCCATCAGTTACAATGGAGCAACATCAGACGCTTTCAAGATCAGCAGTGGGGTAAAGCAGGGCTGCACGCTGGCGCCACCTCTCTTAGGAACAGAGGAACATCGGAGTAGGCCATTCAGCCCATCGAGCCTGCTCTGCCATTCAATTCGATCATGGCTGATCATCTACCTCAAAGCCCCTTCCCCGTGCTATCCCCATATCCCTTGATGTCATGAGTATCAAGATTTCTATCAATTTCTGTCTTGAACATGCTCAATGATTGAGCTGCCACAGCCCTCTGGGGTACAGTATTCCAATGATTCACCACCGTCTGAGTGAAGAAATTCCACCCATCTCAGTTTTAAATGGCCTACTCCTTATTCTGAGACGATGTCCTTTGGTTTTAGACTCACCAACCAGGGCAAACATCCTGTCTACATCCACACTGTCACGCCCTGTAAGAATTTTGTCAGTTTCAATCAGATCACCTCTCATTCTTCGAAACTTTAAGGAATACAGGCCCAGTTTCCTCATAAGACAATCCCACCATCCGAGGGATTAGTCTGGTGACACAAAAACAAGAAATGCTGGAACCACTCAGCAGGTCTGGCAGCATCTGTGAAAAGAGAAGCAGAGTTAACGTTTCAGGTCAGTGACCCTTCTTCGGAACTGACATATATTAGAAATGTCACAGGTTATAAGCAAGTGAGGTGGGGGTGGGGCAAGAGATAACAAAGGAGAAGGTGTAGATTGGACAAGGCCACATAGCTGACCAAAAGGTCATGCAGCAAAGGCAAACAATATGTTAATGGTGTGTTGAAAGACAAAGCATTAGTACAGATTAGGTGTTAACGGACTGAATATTGAACAGCAGCAAGTACAGACCTGAAAAAAAAACAGTAGGTAAGCAAACTGAACAAACTGAGATGAAATGAAATAAATGCAAAAAAAAGATTAGTCTGTTGACCCTCTGTTTCACCCCCTCTATGGCAAGTGTATCCTTCATAAGATGAGGAGACTAAACTGTACACAATACTCCAGTGCGGATTCACCAAGGCTCTATACAATTGCAGCAAGACATCTTTACTCCTGTACTCATGACCCCTCATGTGGGTACAACATACCATTTGCCTTCCTAATTGATTGCTGCACCTGCACAAGAGCTTTCAGTGTCTCAGGAACAAGGACACCCAGGTCCCTTTGGACATCAACACTTCCCAACCTCTCACCATTTAAGAAATACTCTGTCTTTCTGTTTATTCCACCAAAGTGGATAACTTCACACTTATTCACATTATATTCCATGTTCTTGCCCATTCACTGAGCAGCTCCAGGTCCCCTGGAAGCCTCTCTGCATCCTCCTCACAACTCACACTTCACCGAGCTTTGTGTCATCTGCAAACTTGGAAATATTACATTTAATCCCCACATCCAAATCATTTATATAGGTTGTTAACAGCTGTGGCTCCAACACTGATCCTTGCAGTACCCCAATAGTAACAGCCTGCCATCCTGAGAAGGACCCGTTATTCCTGCTCTCTGTTTTCGGTCTGTTAACCAATTCTCAATCCATATCAGTATATTATCCCCAAGCCTATGTGCTCTAATTTTGTTTACTCACCTCCTGTGTGGGACCTTACCAAAGGAAAATACAAATACCACACATCCACTGGTTCTCCTTTATCTGTTCTATAGGTAACATCCTCAAAAAACTCAACAGGTTTTTCAAACCTGTTTTCCTTTTCATAAATCTATGTTGACTCTGCCCAATCATATCATTATTTCCTCACTGTCTAGTTGTCACATCCTTTATAATTGGCATATTCTTCTCCATGCTGCCATTGTACGCTTTCAGTGACTCAGATGGGGGTGTTCACCTGCACATCAGAGCTGACGACAAGCTGTTCAACTTGGCAAGACTGTGCGCCAAGACCAAAGTGGGGAAATTCCTAGTCTGTGAGTTGCTGTTTGCTGATGATGCTGTGCTGACATCCCATAATGAAGTTCACTGACAGCAGCTTGTAGATAGCTTCTCCCTGGCCTGCAAAGAGTTTGGACTGACGATCAGCATCAGGAAGATGAAAGTTATGGGCCAGGACGTAGAGACTCCACTTTCCATCAACATCGACAACCTCACTTTGGAGGTTGTCAACAGCTTCACATACCTTCAATCAACAATCACCAGCAATCTGTCCCTTGATGCTGAAGTCAGGACCTGGATTGCCAATGCTGCAGCTGTCATGTCAAAGTTGAGAAGACAAGTGTGAACCAACAGCACAAGGCGGCACAGTGGCGCAGTGGTTAGCACCGCAGCCTCACAGCTCCAGCGACCTGGGTTCGATTCTGGGTATTGCCTGTGTGGAGTTTGCAAGTTCTCCCTGTGTCTGCGTGGGTTTCCTCTGGGTGCTCTGGTTTCATCCCACAAGCCAAAAGACTTGCAGGTTGGTAGGTAAATTGGCCATTATAAATTGTCACTAGTAGAGGTAGGTGGTAGGGAAATATAGGGACAGGTGGGGATGTTTGGTAGGAATATGGGATTCGTGTAAATGGGTGGTTGATGGTCTGCATAGACTCGGTGGGCTGAAGGGCCTGTTTCAGTGCTGTATCTCGAATCAAAGTGACCGAAAATACAAAGCTCCACGTGTACCAGGCTTGTGTTCTCAGCACCCTCCTTTAGAATAGAGAAACATCAACAACTTATACAAACCAAAAAAAGCGGCTGAACAGCTTCCACCTCCACTGCCTCAGATGGATACTGGGCATCTCCTGGCAGGACAGAGTGCCGAATGCGGAAGTACACCAGCGTGCAGGAATCCGCAGCATGTTTGCCCTCTTGAGTCAGTGGTGGCTCTGTTGACTGGGTCATGTGTGCTGAATGGATGACGGTCACGTTGCCAAATACATGCTCTTTGGTGAGCTTGCTATCAGCACGAGACCAACAGGTCAGGGGAAAAATACAAGTCCATTGGAGAGTGGGCATGGATTTATAAATGGGAGTTCATGCTTGACAAATCTAACAGCATTTGTTGATAAACTATCTGAGAATGCTGATGAAGGGAATGCAGTGGATGTTGTTTATATGGATGTTACGAAAGCATTTTATAAAGTACCACATAAAAGGGTGGTTAACAAAATTGAGGTTCATGGATTAGGAGGGTCAGTGTCCATTTGGATAGGAAATTGTTTTAAAGACTGAAAACAGCGAGTCTTATTAAATGGTTCTTTGTCAGACTGGAGGATAGTCGACAGTGGTGTTCCCCAAGGGTCAGTGCTCGAACCACTGCTTTTTTTGCTAAAGGTAAGTGACTTGGATCTTGGAATACAGAGTAGAATCTCAAAATATGCCGATGACACCAAACTTGGAGGAGTGGCAAACAGTGAGGATGATATGAACTGCCTGCAACAGGACAGTGATAGGCTAGCAGAATGGGCAGACAGGTGGCAGATGGAATTTAATAGTGACAAGTGTGAGGTGATGTAAAGGAATAGGGAGAGGCAATATATACTTAATGGCACAGTTCTAAAGAGTGTGCTGGAATAGAGGGACTTGGGGTTCGTGTGCATCAATCTTGGAAGGTGGCAAGACATATTGCGAGAGTGGTTAGCAAAGTATATGGGATCTTGGGCTTTATAAATAGAGGCATTGAGTACAAAGCAGGGAAGTTATGCTGAACCATTATAAAACTCTGGTGAGGCCCCAATTGGAGTGTTGCTTCCAGTTCTGCTCAGCAGACTTTAGAAAGAATGTGAGGGTCCTTGAGAGGACGCAGAGGTGATTTACCAGAATGGATCCAGGGATGGGAGATTTTAGTTACAAGGTTAGGTTGGAAAAGCTAGGATTATTCTGCCTATATCAAAGGAGATTGAGTGGAGAATTGATAGAGGTGTATAACACCTCTGGAGAACAGGCCATCCAAGACTGGGTATTGTGTAATGAGAAAGGATTAGTTAACAATCTTGTTGTGTGGAGTCCCTTGGGGAAGTGCGCCCTTAACATGATAAAATTCTTCATTAAGATGGAGAGTGAGAGAGTTGATTCCGAGACTCGGGTCCTGAATCTAAACAAAGGAAACTATGAAGATATGAGGCGGGAGTTGGCTATGATAGATTGGGGAACGTTACTTAAAGGGTTGACAGTGGATAGGCAATGGCTAGCATTTAAAGAGCGCATGGATGAATTACAACAATTGTTCATTCCTGTCTGTGCAAAAGTAAAACAGGAAGGGTGGCTCAACTGTGGCTTACAAAAGAAATTAAGGAATGTATCAGATCCAAGGAGGAGAAATATAAAATGGCCAGAACAAGCAGCAAACCTGAAGATTGTGAGCAGTTTGGAATTTAGCAGAGGAGGACAAAAGGATTGATTAAGAAGGGGGAAATAGAGTATGAGAGTAAGCTAGCAGAGAACATTAAAACTAACTGTAAAAGCTTCTATAGATATGTGTAGCGAAAAAGATTAGTGAAGACAAATGTGGGTCCCTTACAGTCAGAAACGGGGGAATTTATAATGGGGAACAAAGAAATGGCAGACCAATTAAATACATACTTTGGTTCTGTCTTCACAAAGGAGGATACGAATTACCTCCCAGAAATGTTGGGGAACATAGGGTCTAGTGAGAAGGAGGAACTGTATGAAATCAGTATTAGTAGGGAATGTTTGGGGAATTGATGGGATTGAAGGCCGATAAATCCCCAGGGCCTGATAATCTACATCCCAGAGTACTTCAGGAAGTGGCCCTTGAAATAGCAGATGCATTTCTGGTCTTTTTTCAAAATTCTATCAACTCTGGAACAGTTCCAATGGATTGGACGGTAGTTAATGTAACTCCATTATTTAAAAAAAGAGGCAGAAAGAAAACAGCGAATTATATACCGGTTAGCCTGACATCAGTCGTGGGGAAAATGCTGGAGTCCATTATAAAAGATGTAATAGCAGAGTGCAATAATAACTCGTCTCCACTCCTAGTATTTCTAAATCCCACATATTCACTATAATGTGAACAATTATTTCCTGTTGTGTCTCTCTCAGATTTGTAAACTTCACTGTATTGGAGTGAGGTGACATCTACTGGCGGGAAGCAAGAACTGCAATCAAGCAGCAGAAACTCCACAGTCTGTCAGGGTTAAAGAAACATTGCAATGTGAGGAAACAGCGAAGTGGTTTGATTGGGTAGATGGAGACATGATTCCACTTGTGGTGGTGTCTGAAGCAAAGGCCAGAAATACAAAATTGTCATTAATAAAAGAAATGAGGAATTCATGAAAAATGTAGTAACGTAGTGAATGGTTAAAATGTGGACAGAATAGAAAGTGAGATTGGATGGAGAGAAGCAGTCTGAAAGGAGGGCTAAAACAAAAGATGAGTGCCTTGAAACGTTAACTGTGTTTCTCACAGCACAGATGCTGCCAGAGCTGCTGAACATTTCCAGCACTTTCTGTTTTTATTTCAGCATTTGCAGGATGTTGCTTTGATCTGAAAAAATATGGATGATTGGCTGGGGGGGTTCCAGTGAAATTCCACAGCAGCTAAAGAAACAAAACGGTCAGTGGCTCGTTGGTCTAGGGGTATGATTCTCGCTTCGGGAGTATGGTTAATTAGCATGTGAGAGATCCCGGGTTCAAGTCGCGGACGAGCCCTGGTCTACTGGCATTTTTCGATTGAGGTTATCTATTGGTTTCAGCCTTGCAGAAGGTGGAATTGACTTCCATGCGGAGCTGGCTTGAGGACCAGACAACTGGATTCAAAGAACTTGTCGACAAAATTGTAATTAACGAAATGTACAGATAGCCAAGTGGGAATATGAAGTTGTTGCAGTAATTGAGACCTGACTCCAAAAACAACAGGACTGGATTGGAATGGAATTCTTCAGTGTTTCTGTTGTTTGTCTTGCATTGACTCATCGATTTTCTTGTTATTCAATTTGTCGATGCCTTTGAATAATTGTGGATCCTTCTTCAGATTGTCTTCTTTCACCAGGTAGTTCTGACCTCTGATGATGTTGATTGTAATCAGCTTCAACTCGCTGATAGTTTTGGAACTGAGCAGATTTCCTTTGCTTGAGTCTACAACATGGAACTCAGTCTGACATGTGGACCCATGGGAGGATTTGAATGCCACCCCTGCGTTGGAGTTGCATCCATCCAATAAAAGACCGAGTAGAAGTGACAGTTCTGTCAGTCGAACATGAGACTTTTAATGGCAGGGTTGTGAGTTTGAGTGCCATTCTGTTTTTCCCTTTTTTAAGGCTTCATGAGCAGAGAGTACAGGGAGTGTTTGAAATGAGCAAGTCTCGCTTTGATTCAGGACTCTTACCTCTCTGCAGCATCTCACGATGAAAGATTGAATTTAATCTCATTTCATTCTCAGCTCGGGGTCTGTGCGTCTCAGTGCCACTTCTGGCTGTCTCCCGCTTCACAATCCATCAGTACTGAGAAAGCAATGGGGAATATTACTCACATGTTGTGTTCTTGAATTTTTTGGAAAACTTGAATGTATGTATTTTCCTCCAAAACAAGGACACCAAGAATCTGTTAATGTAGGGCTCAAATAGCTCAGTTGGGAGAGCGTTAAACTGAAAATCTAAAAGTCCCTGGTTCAATCCCGGGTTTCAGCACTTCCGCTTCCTTATGCGTCCCTTGCCTTGGTTCTGATTTTCCAGTTGCATAATTTCCTTTGAAATTATTTGCCAAGAACCAGTGGATTGAATTTGAGAAACAACACAGAGCCATTTCAGCATAGAAGGTGGTCGTTTGGCCTATCATGTCCATGCTGGCTCTCCCCGGAGCAATCTAGTCAGTTCCACTCACCAGCTCGATCCCTTTCCTCCTGCAAGTTTCTTTCCTTCAAGTATCCATCCAATTTCCTTTTTAATCATTGATTGTCTCTGCTTCCACCACACTCGTGGGCCAAGTCATTACCACCCACAACATAAAAAAGTTCCACCTCATCAAGAATGGGAAATACTTATATCTTCTATATTTGCTTATTCTCTATTTCTATGAGAATAGACTGGCAGTCAACATGAAAGGGAACCCAAACATCTTCGAGCAGCATGTAAATGATAAGTGGGTAGTAAGAGGTTGAGTAGGGCCTATTCGGGACAAAAAGGATAATATAAGCTTAGAGGTGCAGGGCAATGTTAATCTACTTAATGAGTACTTTGCATCAGTGATCACTAAGGAAGTGGAATTTGACAAAATATCAGTAGAAGTGAAGAGAGTGGAGGCAATGGAGAGAGTACAAATTGAGAGAGGGAGGTACTAAAAAGGCTGGCTGTGCTTAGGGAAGATAAATCACCTGGTCTGGATGGCTCACATCCCAGGTTGCGAAAGGAAATGCGGATGCAGATAACGGAAGGGCTTGCTATAATCTTCTAATCTTCCCTGGATACGGGGGAGGTGCCAGAGGATTGAACAGATGCAAATGTGACACTCTTATTCAAGAAAGGCTGTAAGGACAGTCTGGGTAACTACAGGCCTGTTAGATTAACAGCAGTGGTGGGTAAGGTTTTAGAAAGAATAATCAGGGTAAAATATCAACAGTCACTTGGAGAGGTTTGAGTTAATTAAGGAGAGTGAGCATGGATTTATAAATGGGAGTTCATGCTTGACTAATCTAACTGCATTTTTTGATGAACTAACAGAGCAGGTTGATGAAGGGAATGCAGTGGATGTTGTTTTGTATGGATTTTAAGGAAGCATTTGACAAGGTACCACATAAAAGGGCGGTTAACAAAATTGAGGTTCGTGGTATAGGAGGGTCAGTGTCCAATTGGATGGAAAATTGGGTTAAGGACAGAAAACAGCGAGTGTTATGAAATGGTTCTTTGTCAGACTGGAGGATAGTCGACAGTGGTGTTCCCCAAGGGTCAGTGCCAGAACCAAAGCTTTTTTTGCAAAAGATAAATGACTTTGATCTTGGAATATTGAGTAGAATCTCAAAATATGCCGATGACAACAAACTTGGAGGAGAGGCAAACAGTGAGGATGATATGAACTGCCTGCAACAGGACAGTGATAGGCTAGCAGAATGGGCAGACAGGTGGCAGATGGAATTTAATAGTGACAAGTGTGAGGTGATGTATTTTGGCAGAAGGAATAGGGAGAGGCAATATTTACTTAATAGCACAGTTCTAAAGAGTGTGCTGGAATAGAGGGATTTGGGGAGCATGTGCATCAATCTTTGAAGGTGGCAAGACATATTGCGAGAGTGGTTAGCAAAGTATATGGGATCTTGGGATTTATAAATAGAGGCATTGAGTACAAAGCAGGGAAGTTACGCTGAACTATTATAAAGCTCTGATTAGGCCCCAATTGGAGTGTTGCTTCCAGTTCTGCTTCCCACACTAAAGAAAGAATATGAGGGTCCTTGAGAGGATGCAGAGGAAATTCACCAGAATGGATCCAGGGATGGTGCATTTTAGTTACAAGGTTAGGTTGGAAAAGCTAGGGTTGTTCTGCCTGTATCAAAGGAAAGTGAGGGGAGAATTGATAGATGTGTTTTAGGCTATGACAGTTTTAAATAAGTTGGCAAGGAAACATTGTTCCCGTTAACTATTGGTACAAGGACTAGGGAACACAGACTGAAGGTTTTGGACAGGAGGTACAGGGGGAATGTGCGAAAGAACTTTTTTCCACAGTGATTGGTGATGATCTGTAACTCGCTGCCCACGAGGGCGGTGGAAATGGAGACAATCGAGGATTACAAAAGGAATTTGAATGGGCACTTGAAGGAAATAATTTTACAGGGCAATGGGGATTGAGCAGACAAGTAATAACTCATCTCCACTCCTAGTATTTCTAAATCCCACACATTCACTATAATGTGAACAATTCTTTCCTGTTGTGTCTCTCTCAGATTTGTAAACTTCACTGTATTGGAGTGAAGTGACATCTACGGGCAAGAAACAAGAACTGCCGTGATTAGATCAGCCATGATTGTATTGAATGGCAGAGCAGGCTCGAGGGGCTGAATTGCCGACTCCTGCTCCTAGTTCTTATGTTCATAGAATCATTCAGCACAGAAGGAGGCCATTCGGCCCCATTGTGCCTCTGCTGACTCTCTGACAAAAAGATGCAATTAGTCCAACCCCCTGCCTATTTCCCCATAATCCTGGAGAATTTCACTTTGAAATATTTGTCCAATTCCTTTATGAACGTTATAATTAAATCTGTTTCCACCACCCTGTCAGACAATTCATTCCAAATCCGAATCAGTTATTGGGTAAAAAGATCTCTCCTCACCTCCCCTTGACATTTTTGGCCAATTATTTTAAATCTGTATCCTCTGGTTACTGACGCCCAGGTGGGGTCAGTTTCTCCCTCTCTACCCTATGAAAATCCTTCATGATTCTGAACACCTCTATTAAATCTTCCCTTAAGCTTCTCTACTCTGAAGAGAACAATCCCAGCTTCACCAGCCTGTCCAGAGAACTGACACCCCGCATCTCTGGGATCATTCTAGTAAATCTCCTCTGAACTGTCTCAGAAGCTTTGATGTCCTTTCTAAAGCCTGGTGCCCAGAACTGGACACATTACTCGAGCTGAGATCGAGCCAGCGACGCCCACATTTCACGAACGAATAAAAAAACGCTTCCTAACCAGTCCCCAATTCTTAAGCATTTATAGATGCTCCCTGCCCAGTCCCCAAATTTTATTCATTTAGAAATGCTCCCTGCCCAGTCTCCAATTCTTATTCAATTATAGACACTCCCTGCCCCGTCCCCAATTCTTATCCATTTACAGACGCTCCCTGACCAGTACCCAAATTTTATTCATTTAGAGACGCTCCCTGCCCAGTCCCCAATTCTTTTCCATCGACAGACGCTCCCTGACCAGTACCCAAATCTTCTTCATTTACAGACGCTCCCTGACCAGTACCCAAATTTTATTCATTTAGAGACGCTCCCTGCCCAGTCACCAATTCTTATCCATTTACAGACGCTCCCTGACCAGTACCCAAATTTTATTCATTTAGAGACGCTCCCTGCCCAGTCCCCAATTCTTATCCATTTACAGACGCTCCCTGACCAGTACCCAAATTTTACTCATTTAGAGACGCTCCCTGCCCAGTCCCCAATTCTTATCCATTTGTCGACGTGGTTTCGGGAAGCCTCACCGGGAAAAGCTTCACCGCTGCCATCCGCAGGGATACAGATGGGATTGTTCCATCTTATTGTGGCCCTGAGGCCCTGCTCCAGCTGTGTGAGCCCGGAAAGGGCGCGGTCTTCTCGCACTTTGTGAATATCCCGCTCCAACTCCGAACCCGCAGCTCCAGCAGCTGACAGAGCTGTCTCTACTGCGCCTGCGCGCCCCGCTCCTGTCACAGATCGGGCGGATTCTAGGCCGCCCAGCATTCTGGGTACCAGACCTGTCATTAATGTTATTCTTTCAGCTGATCGGTTTTATTACGTACATTTCATGACCTGGTATCGTCGTGAGTGTTTTCGTTTGTCCCTGTCAATGCCTGGGAGAATAGAGTCAGCTTCACTTTGTAGCCATGAGTTTCTGGTGCGAGAACGTGGTGTGAAACTCAGTATATTTCAGTTTTTGGTCTGTGACTGTGGGTATTATTCAGTACATGTTTGTTTTATCTATTGCTATGTGAGTTTCACCACATATCTTTCAACAACTTGTATGTGAGCATCAGCTTTTGTCTATATCTATCAGTTTCTGAGAAGTGAGAAAGGGTTTGATTCTATCCCTATCAGTTTCTGTTACATGCATGTGTCTTTAATCTGCACCTCATCTGAGTGTGTCTTCTTCTCTGTACTTGTAGGTGAGTATGTGTTTTGCTTTGTATCTCTCAGTCTTTGAAGTGTGAGCCTGGGTTTGTACCTAATTTCCTTTGTCCCTTGCAGTTGGGATATGAAAGAAAGATTTTTACACGTTACCTGCCAACTGCTGCTAAGT